>NC_088229.1:72432375-72467375 GCF_036934945.1 Oncorhynchus masou masou
ACAATACAATATTTAATTTATTGCCAGTCACCGTGTAATTGTAATGCTTTCCTACCAGACCATCAGGTCAGTGAGTGTAATGGATTAGCTACAGTAAATTACTGTGAATTTTACAATAACCCACTTGTAAGTAGTTGACAGTAAACAAACTTTCTGTGAACCAGCTGCCATTAAGATACTGGAAAATGCACGGTAACCTCTAGTGATGTTATGTTTTGATACCGGAGCTCCAAGGCATGTGTCGAAATCGCTAAGTTCTTCAAAGCAGTGTGCCGATGCCTGTATCAATTTATCAGAAGCACGTGATCATTGACTTCTGGATCTTTGTTTCGTCGAAACAAACACCTGATTGTTTTTTTGGGGGGAGAAAAAGACTCCGCTGTGCACACACTACAAGGTGTGTGATGTCATCTATAATAGTTTGGCTGCTCTAAAACCTCAACGCTCCAGAAAGCTTCGTTTCCACATCACTAGTAACCGCTTAACAGTGTCAGACATTTGTATAAATAAAATTACATAACTGTCAATGCCAAAAAGAGGTGTTCAACTGTCATCAACATGATAAAACCACTTAAACTGGTACAACACTTCCACTGATGGTTGGCACAAATACAACACATTTTTAGACCATGCCCCCAAATATGATAATGAGCCCCCACCAGCTCATTGCCTCCACCTACATTTCAAAGTCCAGTAATGATTTTTACCTAATGCTGCATTCGTAACCAAGTGGGAAGTGAGAATTTACCACATACGATTGGGAAAAATCCACTTGAACGGACCTACAACTGGTAATTACTAGCGGGAAACGCATCTATCATCTTTGACTTTTCCAACATGCTGACCTCTGACATCACCTACTAAGGAAATGACCTTGGTAACAGCATTTGACAGTTAAATGTAACAACAAAACATTATTTATAAAAAGCAATCTATTAATATGGTTTTTGAACTCTATAAAATGTTTGCTTTTGGTTTATGGTTGACGCAGCTTGTTGGCCATTAGCCATTTGGCGTTTCCTACAGATTTCAAAGCACGTGAATGCATCCAACTGGTATTAATGACTTCACAACTGGTAAATTCCCACCTCCCATACGGTTACGAACAGAGCTTTATGGCTGTGGGTACACAGACCCACAAGCCATTGCGCCCCATCATGACCGAGTTCTGTTTTTTTGTGGCCCCAATACTCATCAAGTTGCCCATACCAATACTAGATTATACTCACATGCACCCAGGTACCGGCCAGTACCATGTGAGTACCTATGTGGGCCTCTGAAGATACCTTATGAGTACTTTTGACTTTATTGTGGAAATTGCCATTTGCTGCATTAGGAGAGATCCCATGTAGCCTTGTTTACATGTTGGAACACTGGGGTGTGTGATATGTGATCTACACCTCAATTAGGTTGATAGAAATCCTCATTATTTTCTTTATTTATATTCAATTTGAGTATCATTATTTCAATATAACCGAGACGTTCTCATTCTGAACGTCTACCGTGAGTAGGACTGGTGTGGCATCGTGACCGTATCTACACGAGCAGCCACTCCCTGATTTGCCACCCAGTTACACCTCCGTCACCACCGAAACAACCAGCTGTGTGTCGGCTGTAGTGTGTTTACGCTTGGATCCGATTCTGATTGAACCTAGGCCTTAAAGTCCAGTGTCCCTGAGCACTGCTACTTTTTAGTCGTTGTCAGATAATCACACACACGTATTGACTTGATTCTGGGTAACTTTTAGCAAAGTACAGAAATGTAAATCTTGCCACTAAGTTTGTGGCCATAAGCACATCTAAATAACACTATAGGTTTGCCAAGTTCATTTGCATGAGGGGTCAAAAAATACCCAAGTGCATTGCGATTGACAGTAAATATATAGCAAAACACTAATACAGTATCCTTTTACTATAGAAATGTACCGTAAAGTGACTACAAAATGTACTACTAAATAAATAGCAATGACTAACAATGTAGTTTTATTTTTATTTTACCTTTATTTTACTAGGCAAGTCAGTTAAGAACAAATTCTTATTTTCAATGACGGCCTAGGAACAGTGGGTTAACTGCCTGTTCAGGGACATGTTTTCACATGTTGAACAACATGATTTCGTGAAACGTGAAATCACGTGAAAATGTGTTTTGGGAACACTTCACGTGACAGTTCACATGTGAAAAGTGTTTTTTATTTTTTTAAACATCACATTTGATCACGTTTTCAAACGTGAAATTCCATTCCATCTCATATTGATCAAGTGAACAGCAAACCTGGTTTTTAAAAACAGATAGAGCAACACCTCACGGCACAACGCCTCTCCCCTGTTTGACCTAGATAGTATGTGTGTATGTGTTGATATGTAGGCTGCGTGTGCCTTTTGTAATTCTTAAAACATTGATGTAGTTCTGTCCTCGAGCTGTTCTTGTTTATTAATGTTCTGTATTATGTTTCATGTTTTGTGTGAACCCCAGGAAGAGTAGCTACTGCTTTTGCAACAGCTAATGTTGCTAATGTTGATGTCCAAAGCTGAGATTTATGTTGATGTCCAAAGTGTAGGAATACAGGTGAAATCAGTAATTGACAACAGACATTGTGGTGGAGCAGGAAGACTGGAATGCTGTGAACCAACAGGTTATTAGTTCAAATCCCAGGTAATGAATGACATGTTTAAGTATGGTATATACAATGTATGGCAAAGTGTGCCAAATATGTAAATTGAAAACACTATGTTTAAAGCATAGTGTGTTTATCACTATAGGGTGGTTAGAGTGTTGGATTAGTAACCGAAAGGTTGCAAGTTCGAATCCCTGAGCTGACAAGGTACAAATCTGTCGTTCTGCCCCCGACGGCCCACTGTTCCTAGGCTGTCATTGAAAATAAGAATTTGTTCTTAACTGACTTGCCTAGTAAAATTTAAAAAAAAAAATCATAAAGACTAATTTTTGTTTGCGGGCATCGCCTGTGAAATCTCGTGAAAATTTAAATTGGGTTTACTTTCAGAATTGACTGAAACTTTAATAGAATTGACCTCAAAGTTGGTTAGCATACATGGGACGCAACCACACCTGGGATTTGAACTCACACCCTCTTAGATGACAGCAACCTGATTTCACATATGTGCAAAACATGTGGAAATGTCACATGTGAAATCATGTGGTTTTTCCACAAGGGTGGGGAGTAGTCAGCATTCATCTCCAGCGCAGCCAATACTCTACACTTTTCAGTTTTTTCCCTCTACTAGGCTACGGTATAGTTACTGCATTTTGCCTTTGTAGGGCAGAGTACAGTCTTATTTGTCCCTCCTACCAGTCCGTGCCTCCCTCCGTTCCGTCGCCGTCTCCCTCCTCTCTTTCTGTTCCTCATGCACATTCACGGTTTAACTGCCGCCACGGCGAGGAGAGGAGGCGGTTCAACCGACGTTTAGCTACACCTCGTAAGGCAAGGGAGTGGGCAGACCCTGTACCGCCGCTGCTCTCGCGTCTACCGTGTACCGTAGGCTACCGTGGCCATCACGGATCACGCACTGCTCACGACGTCTGCACCACCCCACCCCCCCACCCAGCTTGGTTGGCTAGTAGTATTGTAGGACCTATAATCTCCAGGCAATCTGGATCAACCTTTCCAGTTCCGGTATTGAACAGCGGCAGTTTGAGCAGAGAAGCACAGCCCCCTGGTTTCTCTCCGTAGCGTGTCCCTCCTTGCGCTCTGCTCTCTCACAGGCAGACATGGATGATGGTCCGTCTTCGACAAGCTGTTTTCGAAGGATAACGGACTGTTTTCTGGGCCCAAGTAAGTACTTTTTCTTTGCAACAGTCAAACTGTTGAATTCCATCTTTATCAATGGGATCATGTCCATCAATTCTGAATATAAATGTGTTGGTATTCCCCACATTTTACGCATGTCTAATTATACACGATTTGAACGCGGGATTTTGTGGCTCTAGTTTTTGGACTTTGCCGTGATCACAATTAGGCTACACATTAATGCTCGATTATTAACGTATATATATTTTTTAAATGTATTGAACCTTTATTTTCACAGGTAGACATGTTGAGAGACTTGTCTCCTTTTGCAGATTAACCCTGCAATTACAAATTATATACACATCAATACACTACGAGAAGCAAAACAGAGATACAAAAGGCAAACAGTAAATAGCCTACACAATTAATACACATTTCTTATTATGATCACTTCCAATTATCACTAACAAATATAACAACTTGAAAATAGCCTATCCAACTTTCGGAATGGCAACAGATTGATAGCTGATCAGTGATAACATCCGAAACATGGCTTTTATCAGGGAACAGAAGAATACCCCAACATGTAGTTTAGCCTAGTAGAACGATGAGGAGTAGACACAGTCCTATGCTTTACGAAGAGAGTACCGGAATGAAATCCCTGGTATATTGTTGTGGTAAAATTGGTGTACGGAGCTGGTGGCGCGAAAGAAGTAGCATCACTGTTGACCCGTTTCTCCAGAACCTAAAGTCCAGACTCTGTCTATGCATTGCGCGTTCATTCCTTGCAAGACTGCGCGGCTATGGCTCAGTAGATAGGCCCCCATTGTTATGTTGAACTTACATACAAAGTTAAACGTAAAAGCGAAATAACGTATATACGCCTGTCTGTAGAGTAGACCTGTCAAGGTTTCCCTTGACTAGCCCGACACGGCAGCCACCTATTAAGGCGCGTTTTTCTCTGACGCACATCGCACCTACAGTAGGACTACAGTTACACTTGGTTGTTCTAAAACTGCTTGTTTGGACCTTGGATGCTGCTTGTACAAGCAGTCTTCCACACCGTGCTATATTGGCCATCACATGCACACACTATGCATGCTAACAGTTCAATCAGAAATCGATCACTGTGCCTCCATCAGAATAGCATGTTCATGTTGCTGTCCCGAATCATCGCTTGTATTTATTTAAACTCGCATATTATTTCACGTTGCTTCCAGACTAGCATTTAGTTCGGTGCAGCGGGGGTTAATATAAGGTTTGTCTGTCTGTCCAACCACGGAAACAATGTTTTACTTTAGAAGTTGATCTCTGTACAATACATAGAGTGAACGGTGCCCAGACGAGAAGATACATTTTCTGAGCCAAGGTGAAATCACGCATCAACTGATCAAGGTCATTATAATGGACATAACCAAGTAAATTCCAAAATGTTAAAATGTTAAAAATAAAATGGAGCTAGTGTCCCGTCGTTACAGGTTCAATGTTTGACATGACTGAGTTAGTTTAAGTTGGCTACCAAGCTAATAACCTTATCCAGCCTGCACAGCAGCCATTTCGCGTAGAACGTACGACCAACCTTTTTGCATAGCAACTATGCAAAAATAACTCCTCTACTATATTACGTCTGGCTGAAAAGGCCATTTAAAGCGACTTTTTTAACTACTTTGAAGATATGAAACAAACAGTCAAATAGCAATTTTATGCTTCAAAATCAACTTTATAAGAGGTTTTAAATAATTAGTTATATTAGACTCTAAAACCGATGATGTGTTGTTGGCAGAATAGATGGATGCAGTTTAATGAATAATTCATATAATTCATTAATACATTTCTTGGTAGTCCAAAAACTATTACTATCCGGTAATAAATCCCAGCTCGCTTGGTACATTAATTGCTGTCTCCACCCATTCTTGATGCACCATTTAATTTTCAATTACTTAATATTATAAACAAAAACGGACGACTGTTTGTAAACTCAGAGCGTTTCGCATACTGAACGCTCTGGCGGAGGAGTAGGGTAGATCCGAGCGATCAGACCTCACAAAAACAGTCAAGCGGCAGGGTAGCCTAGTGTTTAGACTAGAGCGTTGAACTAATAACTGGAAGGTTGCAAGTTCAAACCCCCGAGCTAACAAGATACAAATCTGTCGTTCTGCCCCTGAACAGGCAGTTAACCCACTGTTCCTAGGCCGTAATTGAAAATAAGAATTTGTTCTTAACCGACTTGCCTGGTAAAATAAATTTAAAAAGCACCAAAGCTAAAAGTTAGCTAGCTTGCTAGCTATTTCCAGACATAAAAGAGCGAACTCCTCACTGACCATTTTCTCTCCCTAGCTGAGCTGGTTAAGCTGTTTTCGTGTTACCCAGAGCGTTGTTGACTAACTGTGCTATGGAACGCCATTTGGGTCTTTGCATGTCAAAAAATATACAATTTAATGAAGGTTAATGACGCTTTTTTTGCCGAGGTTTACTGACAACAGCCATATGCGTTCGTAAATTATTCTGCGGTCTGGCACACTCAGACGAGAGTGTTCTGAAATCATATTAGAGCCAGAGTGAAATTACAAAGGAACCCTAAAAATGGGAATATCAATACAATCAAATTAGCAAGGGCAGTGATCACAAATCAATAATAACGTGGGTTAAAGCGCACATATGTCAAACACAACTCCCGCGGGTCGAAGAGGACACACAAGAAAATATAAATGAGTCAACAGATATGTCATCTACTTTATGATATTACAGCCTGATGCGCTTGCATAGGTGAATTCAACTTCAATTGCGCTGCTTTCCTGTGTTCGGTTTACAGCACAGAGTGGGTGAAAGTGTACAGACACATGCCACAATCCTAGCGAGGCTACTCAAATGTTGCAGCCTGGCTTCAGTTGAACAGCTTGACAATGAATAACCAAACAACTAAATCTGCAACAAAACACCCAATGCAAAATAGAAACGTGTAGGCCTATTACAGCAACATTTGAGCAGTAGCCTCGGTTGGCTACTCAATTACAAGACATTTTGAGTGCACCACACAGCAATGCTGCATTCAACCGCACCGGTGATCCATGCAGTGCAAAACAAACAAAAGTTTTAATTTGAAATGTTACAACAACCTATAGCTACTATTTTGTTAATTGGAGTTATTAAATTATTTTTGATTAGGGTTCGCAGCATATTATGCACATATGTAAGCATAGCAGCAAAGGCTGGTTAAATACTATTTATCTATTTTGTTTTAACATCTTAATATACAGCATCTTATGTATAAAAGTGGACATTATAAAGGATCCTATTTTTTTTCTAATAAAACAATGGTCAGTTTGGGTCACAAGTTGCACGTTTAAAAAACAACAACAAATAGGCTATATCTGGGCCCACAATTTTTTTTTCAACACATACGGCTGATTCGAGTTTGACACCCCTGGGCAAGTGTAAGTATTCGTGTAACTAGCTATTTATTTAGAAAGATAAAAACACAAAGTCTAACCTTCGCTAGCTGTATGGGACGATGACATGTCATTGGAGGAGTGGGTGAATGACTGACTTTTTCCCCCTCGTGTGTTTTTCTGTTGGCTTCAGCAAGAGATGCTGCAGGTGTCATTTAGTTAGCTAGCAAGGAATGTGGAATTGCTAGCTAGCTGTGCTGAACTTGAACTGTTATCCACAGTTAGCATATCTCTTAGTTGTCAATCAAATGTATTTGGCAACGATCAAATGGGCGAGCTGTCAGGCAAGTTCCAATTCAGTTTTCAAACCGTGGGTTGGGACAAGCATGCTGCAGGAGAGCGACCCGGCTACTATTCTCCATTGTTTATCAGTGCAATTTTGACGATCAACTCGCTGAAAAGTTTGAGAGGGTATATCTAATGTTCCCTCGTTAGATTTGAGCTCATATCGCTTTGGCAATAATTCGTTGTTGGTCTTGTTGATGTGTATAACTGAGGGAGAGAGAGCCTACCTTTTCAAGGGTATTTGATCAGGAGGACTGTGAAGTTCCCAAATGTAAGAGGACTTTCGTGTTGTTGACATATTTCCAGAAATCCATTCAGGTGTAATTTTGTGGCTTTTGGTGAAATGTGTTCGAATGATCTAAAGTCACGCTGTTGCTACTTCCTGTAAACACACAGTCCAGTTCAAAGTGAATGACGGCAGGCACATTTGGCAAATGTCTAATTTGCATATAGGTCTACTGTAGCTCTGATTGACTATAGTACACTGTCCTGCGTAGACTCTGATCCTGGAAAGGACAGATGTTTTTATTAGGCTTGATTTACTGCAGTGTCTATTCATTGTCCAAATGCACAGCTGCCCACTCTATATTGTTCTATACTCTATACTGCCCACTCTATATTGCTCTATACTCTATTCTGCCCACTCTATATTGTTCTATACTCTATTCTGCCCACTCTATATTGTTCTATACTCTATTCTGCCCACTCTATATTGTTCTATACTCTATTCTGCTCACTCTATATTGTTCTATACTGCCCACTCTATATTGTTCTATACTCTATTCTGCCCACTCTATATTGTTCTATACTCTATACTGCCCACTCTATATTGTTCTATACTCTATACTGCCCACTCTATATTGTTCTATACTCTATACTCTATTCTGCCCACTCTATATTGTTCTATACTCTATACTGCCCATTCTATATTGTTCTATACTCTATACTGCCCACTCTATATTGTTCTATACTCTATTCTGCCCACTCTATATTGTTCTATACTCTATACTGCCCACTCTATATTGTTCTATACTCTATACTCTATTCTGCCTACTCTATATTGTTCTATACTCTATACTGCCCACTCTATATTGTTCTATACTCTATACACTATTCTGCCCACTCTATATTGTTCTATACTCTATTCTGCCCACTCTGTATTGTTCTATACTCTATACTTCCCACTCTATATTGTTCTATACTCTATATTGTTCTGTACTCTATTCTGCCCACTCTATATTGTTCTATACTCTATACTGCCCACTCTATATTGTTCTATACTCTATACTGCCCACTCTATATTGTTCTATACTCTATACTGCCCACTCTATATTGCTCTATACTCTATACTGCCCACTCTATATTGTTCTATACTCTATTCTGCCCACTCTATATTGTTCTGTACCCTATACTCTATTCTGCCCACTCTATATTGTTCTATACTCTATACTGCCCACTCTATATTGCTCTATACTCTATACTGCCCACTTTATATTGTTCTATACTCTATACTGCCCACTCTATATTGTTCTATACTCTATTCTGCCCACTCTATATTGTTCTATACTCTATTCGGCCCACTCTATATTGTTCTATACCCTATACTGCCCACTCTATATTGTTCTATACTCTATTCTGCCCACTCTATATTGTTCTATACTCTATACTGCCCACTCTATATTGCTCTATACTCTATACTGCCCACTCTATATTGTTCTATACTCTATTCTGCCCACTCTATATTGTTCTGTACCCTATACTCTATTCTGCCCACTCTATATTGTTCTATACTCTATACTGCCCACTCTATATTGCTCTATACTCTATACTGCCCACTTTATATTGTTCTATACTCTATACTGCCCACTCTATATTGTTCTATACTCTATTCTGCCCACTCTATATTGTTCTATACTCTATTCGGCCCACTCTATATTGTTCTATACTCTATACGGCCCACTCTATATTGTTCTATACTCTATACTGCCCACTCTATATTGCTCTATACTCTATACTGCCCACTCTATATTGCTCTATACTCTATTCTGCCCACTCTATATTGTTCTATACTCTATTCTGCCCACTCTATATTGTTCTATACTCTATACTGCCCACTCTATATTGCTCTATACTCTATACTGCCCACTCTATATTGTTCTATACTCTATTCTGCCCACTCTATATTGTTCTATACTCTATACTGCCCACTCTATATTGCTCTATACTCTATACTGCCCACTCTATATTGTTCTATACTCTACACTCTATACTGCCCACTCTATATTGTTCTATACTCTATACTGCCCACTCTATATTACTCTATACAGCCCACTCTATATTGCTCTATACTCTATACTGCCCACTCTATATTGCTCTATACTCTATACTGCCCACTCTATATTGTTCTATACTCTATTCTGCCCACTCTATATTGTTCTATACTCTATACTGCCCACTCTATATTGTTCTATACTCTATACTCTATTCTGCCCACTCTATATTGTTCTATACTCTATACTGCCCATTCTATATTGTTCTATACTCTATACTGCCCACTCTATATTGTTCTATACTCTATTCTGCCCACTCTATATTGTTCTATACTCTATACTGCCCACTCTATATTGTTCTATACTCTATACTCTATTCTGCCTACTCTATATTGTTCTATACTCTATACTGCCCACTCTATATTGTTCTATACTCTATACACTATTCTGCCCACTCTATATTGTTCTATACTCTATTCTGCCCACTCTGTATTGTTCTATACTCTATACTTCCCACTCTATATTGTTCTATACTCTATATTGTTCTGTACTCTATTCTGCCCACTCTATATTGTTCTATACTCTATACTGCCCACTCTATATTGTTCTATACTCTATACTGCCCACTCTATATTGTTCTATACTCTATACTGCCCACTCTATATTGCTCTATACTCTATACTGCCCACTCTATATTGTTCTATACTCTATTCTGCCCACTCTATATTGTTCTGTACCCTATACTCTATTCTGCCCACTCTATATTGTTCTATACTCTATACTGCCCACTCTATATTGCTCTATACTCTATACTGCCCACTTTATATTGTTCTATACTCTATACTGCCCACTCTATATTGTTCTATACTCTATTCTGCCCACTCTATATTGTTCTATACTCTATTCGGCCCACTCTATATTGTTCTATACTCTATACTGCCCACTCTATATTGTTCTATACTCTATACTGCCCACTCTATATTGCTCTATACTCTATACTGCCCACTCTATATTGCTCTATACTCTATTCTGCCCACTCTATATTGTTCTATACTCTATTCTGCCCACTCTATATTGTTCTATACTCTATACTGCCCACTCTATATTGCTCTATACTCTATACTGCCCACTCTATATTGTTCTATACTCTATTCTGCCCACTCTATATTGTTCTGTACCCTATACTCTATTCTGCCCACTCTATATTGTTCTATACTCTATACTGCCCACTCTATATTGCTCTATACTCTATACTGCCCACTTTATATTGTTCTATACTCTATACTGCCCACTCTATATTGTTCTATACTCTATTCTGCCCACTCTATATTGTTCTATACTCTATTCGGCCCACTCTATATTGTTCTATACTCTATACTGCCCACTCTATATTGTTCTATACTCTATACTGCCCACTCTATATTGCTCTATACTCTATACTGCCCACTCTATATTGCTCTATACTCTATTCTGCCCACTCTATATTGTTCTATACTCTATTCTGCCCACTCTATATTGTTCTATACTCTATACTGCCCACTCTATATTGCTCTATACTCTATACTGCCCACTCTATATTGTTCTATACTCTATTCTGCCCACTCTATATTGTTCTATACTCTATTCTGCCCACTCTATATTGTTCTATACTCTATTCTGCCCACTCTATATTGTTCTATACTCTATTCTGCCCACTCTATATTGTTCTATACTCTATTCTGCCCACTCTATATTGCTCTATACTCTATACTGCCCACTCTATATTGTTCTATACTCTATTCTGCCCACTCTATATTGTTCTATACTCTATACTGCCCACTCTATATTGTTCTATACTCTATTCTGCCCACTCTATATTGTTCTATACTCTATACTGCCCACTCTATATTGTTCTATACTCTATACTGCCCACTCTATATTGTTCTATACTCTATACTGCCCACTCTATATTGTTCTATACTCTATTCTGCCCACTCTATATTGTTCTATACTCTATACTGCCCACTCTATATTGTTCTATACTCTATACTGCCCACTCTATATTGTTCTATACTCTATACTGCCCACTCTATATTGTTCTATACTCTATACTGCCCACTATATATTGTTCTATACTCTATACTGCCCACTATATATTGTTCTATACTCTATACTGCCCACTCTATATTGTTCTATACTCTATACTGCCCACTCTATATTGCTCTATACTCTATACTGCTCACTCTATATTGTTCTATACTCTATACTCTATTCTGCCCACTCTATATTACTCTGTACTCTATACTGCCCACTCTATATTGTTCTATACTCTATACTGCCCACTCTATATTGCTCTATACTCTATACTGCCCACTCTATATTGTTCTATACTCTATTCTGCCCACTCTATATTTTTCTATACTCTATTCTGCCCACTCTATATTGTTCTATACTCTATACTGCCCACTCTATATTGCTCTATACTCTATACTGCCCACTCTATATTGCTCTGTACTCTATACTGCCCACTCTATATTGCTCTATACTCTATACTGCCCACTCTATATTGTTCTATACTCTATACTGCCCACTCTATATTGCTCTATACTCTATACTGCCCACTCTATATTGTTCTATACTCTACACTCTATACTGCCCACTCTATATTGTTCTATACTCTATACTGCCCACTCTATATTACTCTATACAGCCCACTCTATATTGCTCTATACTCTATACTGCCCACTCTATATTGCTCTATACTCTATACTGCCCACTCTATATTGTTCTATACTCTATTCTGCCCACTCTATATTGTTCTATACTCTATACTGCCCACTCTATATTGCTCTGTACTCTATACTGCCCACTCTATATTGTTCTATACTCTATACTGCCCACTCTATATTGTTCTATACTCTATACTGCCCACTCTATATTGTTCTATACTCTATTCTGCCCACTCTATATTGATCTATACTCTATACTGTCCACTCTATATTGTTCTATACTCTATACTGTCCACTCTATATTGTTCTGTACTCTATACTGCCCACTCTATATTGTTCTATACTCTATACTGCCCACTCTATATTGTTCTATACTCTATACTGCCCACTCTATTGCTCTATACTCTATACTGCCCACTCTATATTGTTCTATACTCTATTCTGCCCACTCTATATTGTTCTATACTCTATACTGCCCACTCTATATTGTTCTATACTCTATACTGCCCACTCTATATTGTTCTATACTCTATACTGCCCACTCTATTGCTCTATACTCTATACTGTCCACTCTATATTGTTCTGTACTCTATACTGCCCAGTCTATATTGTTCTGTACTCTATACTGCCCAGTCTATATTGTTCTGTACTCTATACTGCCCACTCTATATTGTTCTGTACTCTATACTGCCCACTCTATATTGTTCTGTACTCTATACTGCCCACTCTATATTGTTCTATACTCTATACTGCCCACTCTATATTGTTCTATACTCTATACTGCCCACTCTATATTGTTCTATACTCTATACTGCCCACTCTATATTGTTCTATACTCTATACTGCCCACTCTATATTGCTCTATACTCTATACTGCTCACTCTATATTGTTCTATACTCTATACTCTATTCTGCCCACTCTATATTGTTCTATACTCTATACTGCCCACTCTATATTACTCTGTACTCTATACTGCCCACTCTATATTGTTCTATACTCTATACTGCCCACTCTATATTGCTCTATACTCTATACTGCCCACTCTATATTGTTCTATACTCTATTCTGCCCACTCTATATTTTTCTATACTCTATTCTGCCCACTCTATATTGTTCTATACTCTATACTGCCCACTCTATATTGCTCTATACTCTATACTGCCCACTCTATATTGCTCTGTACTCTATACTGCCCACTCTATATTGCTCTATACTCTATACTGCCCACTCTATATTGTTCTATACTCTATACTGCCCACTCTATATTGCTCTATACTCTATACTGCCCACTCTATATTGTTCTATACTCTACACTCTATACTGCCCACTCTATATTGTTCTATACTCTATACTGCCCACTCTATATTACTCTATACAGCCCACTCTATATTGCTCTATACTCTATACTGCCCACTCTATATTGCTCTATACTCTATACTGCCCACTCTATATTGCTCTATACTCTATACTGCCCACTCTATATTGTTCTATACTCTATTCTGCCCACTCTATATTGCTCTATACTCTATACTGCCCACTCTATATTGTTCTATACTCTATACTGCCCACTCTATATTGTTCTATACTCTACACTCTATACTGCCCACTCTATATTGTTCTATACTCTATACTGCCCACTCTATATTACTCTATACAGCCCACTCTATATTGCTCTATACTCTATACTGCCCACTCTATATTGCTCTATACTCTATACTGCCCACTCTATATTGTTCTATACTCTATTCTGCCCACTCTATATTGTTCTATACTCTATACTGCCCACTCTATATTGTTCTATACTCTATACTCTATTCTGCCCACTCTATATTGTTCTATACTCTATACTGCCCATTCTATATTGTTCTATACTCTATACTGCCCACTCTATATTGTTCTATACTCTATTCTGCCCACTCTATATTGTTCTATACTCTATACTGCCCACTCTATATTGTTCTATACTCTATACTCTATTCTGCCTACTCTATATTGTTCTATACTCTATACTGCCCACTCTATATTGTTCTATACTCTATACACTATTCTGCCCACTCTATATTGTTCTATACTCTATTCTGCCCACTCTGTATTGTTCTATACTCTATACTTCCCACTCTATATTGTTCTATACTCTATATTGTTCTGTACTCTATTCTGCCCACTCTATATTGTTCTATACTCTATACTGCCCACTCTATATTGTTCTATACTCTATACTGCCCACTCTATATTGTTCTATACTCTATACTGCCCACTCTATATTGCTCTATACTCTATACTGCCCACTCTATATTGTTCTATACTCTATTCTGCCCACTCTATATTGTTCTGTACCCTATACTCTATTCTGCCCACTCTATATTGTTCTATACTCTATACTGCCCACTCTATATTGCTCTATACTCTATACTGCCCACTTTATATTGTTCTATACTCTATACTGCCCACTCTATATTGTTCTATACTCTATTCTGCCCACTCTATATTGTTCTATACTCTATTCGGCCCACTCTATATTGTTCTATACTCTATACTGCCCACTCTATATTGTTCTATACTCTATACTGCCCACTCTATATTGCTCTATACTCTATACTGCCCACTCTATATTGCTCTATACTCTATTCTGCCCACTCTATATTGTTCTATACTCTATTCTGCCCACTCTATATTGTTCTATACTCTATACTGCCCACTCTATATTGCTCTATACTCTATACTGCCCACTCTATATTGTTCTATACTCTATTCTGCCCACTCTATATTGTTCTGTACCCTATACTCTATTCTGCCCACTCTATATTGTTCTATACTCTATACTGCCCACTCTATATTGCTCTATACTCTATACTGCCCACTTTATATTGTTCTATACTCTATACTGCCCACTCTATATTGTTCTATACTCTATTCTGCCCACTCTATATTGTTCTATACTCTATTCGGCCCACTCTATATTGTTCTATACTCTATACTGCCCACTCTATATTGTTCTATACTCTATACTGCCCACTCTATATTGCTCTATACTCTATACTGCCCACTCTATATTGCTCTATACTCTATTCTGCCCACTCTATATTGTTCTATACTCTATTCTGCCCACTCTATATTGTTCTATACTCTATACTGCCCACTCTATATTGCTCTATACTCTATACTGCCCACTCTATATTGTTCTATACTCTATTCTGCCCACTCTATATTGTTCTATACTCTATTCTGCCCACTCTATATTGTTCTATACTCTATTCTGCCCACTCTATATTGTTCTATACTCTATTCTGCCCACTCTATATTGTTCTATACTCTATTCTGCCCACTCTATATTGCTCTATACTCTATACTGCCCACTCTATATTGTTCTATACTCTATTCTGCCCACTCTATATTGTTCTATACTCTATACTGCCCACTCTATATTGTTCTATACTCTATTCTGCCCACTCTATATTGTTCTATACTCTATACTGCCCACTCTATATTGTTCTATACTCTATACTGCCCACTCTATATTGTTCTATACTCTATACTGCCCACTCTATATTGTTCTATACTCTATTCTGCCCACTCTATATTGTTCTATACTCTATACTGCCCACTCTATATTGTTCTATACTCTATACTGCCCACTCTATATTGTTCTATACTCTATACTGCCCACTATATATTGTTCTATACTCTATACTGCCCACTATATATTGTTCTATGCTCTATACTGCCCACTCTATATTGTTCTATACTCTATACTGCCCACTCTATATTGCTCTATACTCTATACTGCTCACTCTATATTGTTCTATACTCTATACTCTATTCTGCCCACTCTATATTACTCTGTACTCTATACTGCCCACTCTATATTGTTCTATACTCTATACTGCCCACTCTATATTGCTCTATACTCTATACTGCCCACTCTATATTGTTCTATACTCTATTCTGCCCACTCTATATTTTTCTATACTCTATTCTGCCCACTCTATATTGTTCTATACTCTATACTGCCCACTCTATATTGCTCTATACTCTATACTGCCCACTCTATATTGCTCTGTACTCTATACTGCCCACTCTATATTGCTCTATACTCTATACTGCCCACTCTATATTGTTCTATACTCTATACTGCCCACTCTATATTGCTCTATACTCTATACTGCCCACTCTATATTGTTCTATACTCTACACTCTATACTGCCCACTCTATATTGTTCTATACTCTATACTGCCCACTCTATATTACTCTATACAGCCCACTCTATATTGCTCTATACTCTATACTGCCCACTCTATATTGCTCTATACTCTATACTGCCCACTCTATATTGTTCTATACTCTATTCTGCCCACTCTATATTGTTCTATACTCTATACTGCCCACTCTATATTGCTCTGTACTCTATACTGCCCACTCTATATTGTTCTATACTCTATACTGCCCACTCTATATTGTTCTATACTCTATACTGCCCACTCTATATTGTTCTATACTCTATTCTGCCCACTCTATATTGATCTATACTCTATACTGTCCACTCTATATTGTTCTATACTCTATACTGTCCACTCTATATTGTTCTGTACTCTATACTGCCCACTCTATATTGTTCTATACTCTATACTGCCCACTCTATATTGTTCTATACTCTATACTGCCCACTCTATTGCTCTATACTCTATACTGTCCACTCTATATTGTTCTGTACTCTATACTGCCCAGTCTATATTGTTCTGTACTCTATACTGCCCACTCTATATTGTTCTGTACTCTATACTGCCCACTCTATATTGTTCTGTACTCTATACTGCCCACTCTATATTGTTCTATACTCTATACTGCCCACTCTATATTGTTCTATACTCTATACTGCCCACTCTATATTGTTCTATACTCTATACTGCCCACTCTATATTGTTCTATACTCTATACTGCCCACTCTATATTGCTCTATACTCTATACTGCTCACTCTATATTGTTCTATACTCTATACTCTATTCTGCCCACTCTATATTGTTCTATACTCTATACTGCCCACTCTATATTACTCTGTACTCTATACTGCCCACTCTATATTGTTCTATACTCTATACTGCCCACTCTATATTGCTCTATACTCTATACTGCCCACTCTATATTGTTCTATACTCTATTCTGCCCACTCTATATTTTTCTATACTCTATTCTGCCCACTCTATATTGTTCTATACTCTATACTGCCCACTCTATATTGCTCTATACTCTATACTGCCCACTCTATATTGCTCTGTACTCTATACTGCCCACTCTATATTGCTCTATACTCTCTACTGCCCACTCTATATTGTTCTATACTCTATACTGCCCACTCTATATTGCTCTATACTCTATACTGCCCACTCTATATTGTTCTATACTCTACACTCTATACTGCCCACTCTATATTGTTCTATACTCTATACTGCCCACTCTATATTACTCTATACAGCCCACTCTATATTGCTCTATACTCTATACTGCCCACTCTATATTGCTCTATACTCTATACTGCCCACTCTATATTGTTCTATACTCTATTCTGCCCACTCTATATTGTTCTATACTCTATACTGCCCACTCTATATTGCTCTGTACTCTATACTGCCCACTCTATATTGTTCTATACTCTATACTGCCCACTCTATATTGTTCTATACTCTATACTGCCCACTCTATATTGCTCTATACTCTATACTGCCCACTCTATATTGTTCTATACTCTATACTGCCCACTCTATATTGCTCTATACTCTATACTGCCCACTCTATATTGTTCTATACTCTACACTCTATACTGCCCACTCTATATTGTTCTATACTCTATACTGCCCACTCTATATTACTCTATACAGCCCACTCTATATTGCTCTATACTCTATACTGCCCACTCTATATTGCTCTATACTCTATACTGCCCACTCTATATTGTTCTATACTCTATTCTGCCCACTCTATATTGTTCTATACTCTATACTGCCCACTCTATATTGCTCTGTACTCTATACTGCCCACTCTATATTGTTCTATACTCTATACTGCCCACTCTATATTGTTCTATACTCTATACTGCCCACTCTATATTGTTCTATACTCTATTCTGCCCACTCTATATTGATCTATACTCTATACTGTCCACTCTATATTGTTCTATACTCTATACTGTCCACTCTATATTGTTCTGTACTCTATACTGCCCACTCTATATTGTTCTATACTCTATACTGCCCACTCTATATTGTTCTATACTCTATACTGCCCACTCTATTGCTCTATACTCTATACTGTCCACTCTATATTGTTCTGTACTCTATACTGCCCAGTCTATATTGTTCTGTACTCTATACTGCCCAGTCTATATTGTTCTGTACTCTATACTGCCCACTCTATATTGTTCTGTACTCTATACTGCCCACTCTATATTGTTCTGTACTCTATACTGCCCACTCTATATTGTTCTATACTCTATACTGCCCACTCTATATTGTTCTATACTCTATACTGCCCACTCTATATTGTTCTATACTCTATACTGCCCACTCTATATTGTTCTATACTCTATACTGCCCACTCTATATTGCTCTATACTCTATACTGCTCACTCTATATTGTTCTATACTCTATACTCTATTCTGCCCACTCTATATTGTTCTATACTCTATACTGCCCACTCTATATTACTCTGTACTCTATACTGCCCACTCTATATTGTTCTATACTCTATACTGCCCACTCTATATTGCTCTATACTCTATACTGCCCACTCTATATTGTTCTATACTCTATTCTGCCCACTCTATATTTTTCTATACTCTATTCTGCCCACTCTATATTGTTCTATACTCTATACTGCCCACTCTATATTGCTCTATACTCTATACTGCCCACTCTATATTGCTCTGTACTCTATACTGCCCACTCTATATTGCTCTATACTCTCTACTGCCCACTCTATATTGTTCTATACTCTATACTGCCCACTCTATATTGCTCTATACTCTATACTGCCCACTCTATATTGTTCTATACTCTACACTCTATACTGCCCACTCTATATTGTTCTATACTCTATACTGCCCACTCTATATTACTCTATACAGCCCACTATATTGCTCTATACTCTATACTGCCCACTCTATATTGCTCTATACTCTATACTGCCCACTCTATATTGTTCTATACTCTATTCTGCCCACTCTATATTGTTCTATACTCTATACTGCCCACTCTATATTGCTCTGTACTCTATACTGCCCACTCTATATTGTTCTATACTCTATACTGCCCACTCTATATTGTTCTATACTCTATACTGCCCACTCTATATTGTTCTATACTCTATTCTGCCCACTCTATATTGATCTATACTCTATACTGCCCACTCTATATTGTTCTATACTCTATTCTGCCCACTCTATATTGTTCTATACTCTATTCTGCCCACTCTATATTGTTCTATACTCTATACTGCCCACTCTATATTGTTCTATACTCTATACTGCCCACTCTATATTGTTCTATACTCTATACTGCCCACTCTATATTGCTCTATACTCTATACTGCCCACTCTATATTGTTATATTGTTCTGCCCACTCTATATTGTTCTATACTCTATTCTGCCCACTCTATATTGTTATATTGTTCTGCCCACTCTATATTGTTCTATACTCTATTCTGCCCACTCTATATTGTTATATTGTTCTGCCCACTCTATATTGTTCTATACTCTGTTCTGCCCACTCTATATTGTTCTATACTCTATTCTGCCCACTCTATATTGTTCTATACTCTATTCTGCCCACTCTATATTGTTATATTGTTCTGCCCACTCTATATTGTTCTATACTCTATTCTGCCCACTCTATATTGTTCTATACTCTATTCTGCCCCAATGCTGTCAGTTCCACTTTAAAGTCGGAGTGGCATCATGTCACTATAGTCTAGTAGTCTATTCAGTGGCATCATGTCACTATAGTCTAGTAGTCTATTCAGTGGCATCATGTCACTATAGTCTAGTAGTCTATTCAGTGGCATCATGTCACTATAGTCTAGTAGTCTATTCAGTGGCATCATGTCACTATAGTCTAGTAGTCTATTCAGTGGCATCATGTCACTATAGTCTAGTAGTCTATTCAGTGGCATCATGTCACTATAGTCTAGTAGTCTATTCAGTGGCATCATGTCACTATAGTCTAGTAGTCTATTCAGTGGCATCATGTCACTATAGTCTAGTAGTCTATTCAGTGGCATCATGTCACTATAGTCTAGTAGTCTATTCAGTGGCATCATGTCACTATAGTCTAGTAGTCTATTCAGTGGCATCATGTCACTATAGTCTAGTAGTCTATTCAGTGGCATCATGTCACTATAGTCTAGTAGTCTATTCAGTGCCATCATGTCACTATAGTCTAGTAGTCTATTCAGTGGCATCATGTCACTATAGTCTAGTAGTCTATTCAGTGGCATCATGTCACTATAGTCTAGTAGTCTATTCAGTGGCATCATGTCAGTATTAGTCACTAGTCTAGTAGTCTATTCAGTGGCATCATGTCACTACAGTCTAGTAGTCTATTCAGTGGCATCATGTCAGTATTAGTCACTATAGTCTAGTAGTCTATTCAGTGGCATCATGTCACTATAGTCTAGTAGTCTATTCAGTGGCATCATGTCAGTATTAGTCACTAGTCTAGTAGTCTATTCAGTGGCATCATGTCAGTATTAGTCACTAGTCTAGTAGTCTATTCAGTGTCATCATGTCACTATAGTCTAGTAGTCTATTCAGTGGCATTATGTCATTGAAAAGCAGCAAAACATTTTGCCCTGCTGCTCTTTTCAAAATCAGTGACGTCTCTCTGACAATCAATTAATCATTTCTTCATTTAGGATAATCCTGACAGCACTTCCTGGGCCAAGGGAGAGCGCTCAGGGATTGATTAATTGTGTCTGAGGGGAACTTACGTTCACAAAATGTCACACGCACTTTAGTCTCTCTCTCTCTCTCTCACTGGGGAGAAAACATACTTTCCATGTGTTGTCTGTTTCCTGTGTAATTAGCTTAGACAATGTAACTTTTTAAAACGCAAAATGAAGTGTATACACTGTATATACAAAAGTATGTGGACACCCCTTCAAATTAGTGGATTCGGGCTATTTCACCCACACCCGTTGTAGACATGCAATCTCGAGCGCACAGCCATGCAATCTCCATAGCATAACATTGGCAGTAGAATGACCTTACTGAAGTTCTTGCTGTAACCTTGAGTGCCATGCAGACAGGGACCTTGTTTGGATCCTTTTTTCTGTCAATTTCATTGGTGGATTCAAATAAAGTATTTAAAATGTGTGTGTGTGTCCTGAGTTCTCAGCGGTCACTCCAGGTCAGCACTAAGAGCATCTGACAGACATTCTCAAACCAAAATGGCTGTGGGAGGAGGAAGTGACTTAACTCAATGAAGAAGTCTATGTTGTGGGCAGGAAGTTATCATGCTGGGCATTTCCTGGCTCCGTTGAATGTCATTTAATCATGGTAGAGTAGTGACTGAGCCTGTGTCCTAAATGGGACACTATTTCCTATAAAGTGCACTACTTTTGACCATGGTCCATAGGGTATCCCATTCGGCTCTGGTCAAAAGCAATGCACTATAGAGCGAGTAGGGTGCCTTTAGGACAGATATGCGTTCTCCCTCATAGAGGAGCACTTCTTTCAGCATCTAATGGTACACTATGGATGTATTGCAGATTGGTTAATGATTGGTCTATGGATGTATTGCAGATTGGTTAATGATTGGTCTATGGATGTATTGCAGATTGGTTAATGATTGGTCTATGGATGTATTGCAGATTGGTCAATGATTGGACTATGGATGTATTGCAGATTGGTCAATGATTGGACTATGGATATATTGCAGATTGGTTAATGATTGGTCTATGGATGTATTGCAGATTGGTCTATGGATGTATTGCAGATTGGTCAATGATTGGACTATGGATGTATTGCAGATTGGTTAATGATTGGTCTATGGATGTATTGCAGATTGGTTAATGATTGGACTATGGATGTATTGCAGATAAGAAGAGGGGTGGGGGGTATGCCTTATGGCTAACGAGGCATGGTGCGATGAAAGAAACATACAGGAACTCAAATCCTTCTGTTCACCTGATTTAGAATTCCTCACAATCAAATGTAGACCGCATTACCTACCAAGAGAATTCTCTTCGATTATAATCACAGCCGTATATATCCCCCCCCAAGCAGACACATCGATGGCTCTGAACGAACTTTATTTAACTCTTTGCAAACTGGAAACCATTTATCCGGAGGCTGCATTCATCGTTGTTGGGGATTTTAACAAGGCTAATCTGAAAACAAGACTCCCTAAATTTTATCAGCATATCGATTGCGCAAACCAGGGGCGGAAAACCTTGGATCACTGTTACTCTAACTTCCGCGACGCATATAAGGCCCTGCACCGCCCCTTTCGGAAAAGCTGACCACGACTCAATTTTGCTGATACCTGCCTACAGACAAAAGCTAAAAAAGAAGCTCCCACGCTGAGGTCTGTCCAACGCTGGTCTGACCAAGCTGACTCCACACTCCAAGACTGCTTCCATCAAGTGGACTGGGACATGTTTCAGACATTGGTCAAATAACAACATTGACGAATACGCTGATTCGGTGTGCGAGTTCATTAGAACGTGCGTTGAAGATGTCGTTCCCATAGCAACGATTAAAACATTCCCTAACCAGAAACCTTGGATTGATGGCAGCATTCGTGTGAAACTGAAAGCGCGAACCACTGCTTTCAATCAGGGCAAGGTGTCTGGTAACATGACTGAATACAAACAATGCAGCTATTCCCTCCGTAAGGCTATCAAACAAGCTAATCGTCAGTACAGAGACAAAGTAGAATCCCAATTCAACGGCTCAGACACAAGAGGCATGTGGCAGGGTCTACAGTCAATCACGGACTACAGGAAGAAATCCAGCCCAGTCACGGACCAGGATGTCTTGCTCCCAGGCAGACTAAATAACTTTTTTGCCCGCTTTGAGGACAATACAGTGCCACTGACACTGCCTGCAACGGAAAAATGCGGTCTCTCCTTCACTGCAGCCGAGGTGAGTAAAACATTTAAACGTGTTAACCCTCGCAAGGCTGCAGGCCCAGACGGCATCCCCAGCCGCGCCCTCAGAGCATGCGCAGACCAGCTGGCTGGTGTGTTTACGGACATATTCAATCAATCCCTATACCAGTCTGCTGTTCCCACATGCTTCAAGAGGGCCACCATTGTTCCTGTTCACAAGAAAGCTAAGGTAACTGAGCTAAACGACTACCGCCCCGTAGCACTCACTTCCGTCATCATGAAGTGCTTTGAGAGACTAGTCAAGGACCATATCACCTCCACCCTACCTGACACCCTAGACCCACTCCAATTTGCTTACCGCTTAAATAGGTCCACAGACGATGCAATCTCAACCACACTGCACACTGCCCTAACCCATCTGGACAAGAGGAATACCTATGTGAGAATGCTGTTCATCGACTACAGCTCGGTATTCAACACCATAGTACCCTCCAAGCTCGTCATCAAGCTCGAGACCCTGGGTCTCGACCCCGCCCTGTGCAACTGGGTACTGGACTTCCTGACGGGCCGCCCCCAGGTGGTGAGGGTAGGTAACAACATCTCCCCGCTGATCCTCAACACTGGGGCCCCACAAGGGTGCGTTCTGAGCCCTCTCCTGTACTCCCTGTTCACCCACGACTGCGTGGCCACGCACGCCTCCAACTCAATCATCAAGTTTGCGGACGACACAACAGTGGTAGGCTTGATTACCAACAACGACGAGACGGCCTACAGGGAGGAGGTGAGGGCCCTCGGAGTGTGGTGTCAGGAAAATAACCTCACACTCAACGTCAACAAAACTAAGGAGATGATTGTGGACTTCAGGAAACAGCAGAGGGAACACCCCCTATCCACATCGATGGAACAGTAGTGGAGAGAGTAGCAAGTTTTAAGTTCCTCGGCATACACATCACAGACAAACTGAATTGGTCCACTCACACAGACAGCATCGTGAAGAAGGCGCAGCAGCGCCTCTTCAACCTCAGGAGGCTGAAGAAATTCGGCTTGTCACCAAAAGCACTCACAAACTTCTACAGATGCACAATCGAGAGCATCCTGGCGGGCTGTATCACCGCCTGGTACGGCAACTGCTCCGCCCTCAACCGTAAGGCTCTCCAGAGGGTAGTGAGGTCTGCACAACGCATCATCGGGGGCAAACTACCTGCCCTCCAGGACACCTACACCACCCGATGTTACAGGAAGGCCATAAAGATCATCAAGGACATCTACCACCCGAGCCACTGCCTGTTCACCCCGCTATCATCCAGAAGGCGAGGTCAGTACAGGTGCATCAAAGCTGGGACCGAGAGACTGAAAAACAGCTTCTATCTCAAGGCCATCAGACTGTTAAACAGCCACCACTAACATTGAGTGGCTGCTGCCTACACACTGACACTGACTCAACTCCAGCCACTTTAATAATGGGAATTTATGGGAAATGATGTAAATATATCACTAGCCACTTTAAACAATGCTACCTTATATAATGTTACTTACCCTACATTATTCATCTCATATGCATACGTATATACTGTACTCGATACCATCTACTGTATCTTGCCTATGCTGCTCTGTACCATCACTCATTCATATATCCTTATGTACATATTCTTTATCCCCTTACACTGTGTATAAGACAGTAGATTAGGAATTGTTAGTTAGATTACTTGTTGGTTATTACTGCATTGTCGGAACTAGAAGCACAAGCATTTCGCTACACTCGCATTAACATCTGCTAACCATGTGTATGTGACAAATAAAATTTGATTGGTTTGATTGATTGATTGAGATTGGTCAATGATTGGTCTATGGATGTATTGCAGATTGGTCAATGATTGGTCTATGGATGTATTGCAGATTGGTCAATGATTGGTCTATGGATGTATTGCAGATTGGTCAATGATTGGTCTATGGATGTATTGCAGATTGGTTAATGATTGGTCTATGGGTGTATTGAAGATTGTTCAATGATTGGTCTATGGATGTATTGCAGATTGGTTAATGATTGGTCTATGGGTGTGCTGGGTAGACTATTTCCAGGCCCTACTCAATGTAATTTAATCAAAGTAGTATTGTGAACAAGGTGGTCAAGAATAGTATTGTGGATTGTTCTATGATTGATTGGAATATGAATGTCCATGTTAGCTGAATTCATGCTGTTGTTTACTACTAATCCTTGGTTCTGGGCTCATAAAATAGCTTGGTGATGGAGGAGGAGGAGGAAGAGGGGGGGAAGAGGGCGGAGGAGGAGGAGGAGGGGGAAGAGGGAGGTGGAGGGGAGGAAGAGGGCAGAGGAGGAGGATAAGGGGGAAGAGGGGGGAGGAGGAGGAGGAAGATGTGGAGGGGGGGAACTATAACCTACAGGTATATCAGAACCCCGAAACTATAATCGACAGGTATATCAGAACCCCTAATCTATAATCTACATGTATATCAGAACCCAGCCCTAAACTATAACCTACAGGTATATCAGACCCCCTAAACTATAATCTACAGGTATATCAGAACCCAGCCCTAAACTATAACCTACAGGTATATCAGAACCCCTAAACTATAACCTACAGGTATATCAGACCCCCTAAACTATAACCTACAGGTATATCAGAACCCCTAAACTATAATCTACAGGTATATCAGAACCCAGCCCTAAACTATAACCTACAGGTATATCAGAACCCCTAAACTATAACCTACAGGTATATCAGAACCCCTAAACTATCAGAACCCAGCCCTAAACTATAACCTACAGGTATATCAGAACCCAGCCCTAAACTATAACCTACAGGTATATCAGAACCCAGCCCTAAACTATAACCTACAGGTATATCAGAACCCAGCCCTAAACTATAACCTACATGTATATCAGAACCCAGCCCTAAACTATAACCTACAGGTATATCAGACCCCCTAAACTATAATCTGCAGGTATATCAGAACCCCTAAACTATAATCTACAGGTACATCAGAACCCCTAAACTATAATCTACAGGTATATCAGAACCCCTAAACTATCAGAACCCCTAAACTATAATCTACAGGTATATCAGAACCCCTAAACTATAACCTACAGGTATATCAGAACCCCTAAACTATAATCTACAGGTATATCAGAACCCCTAAACTATAATCTACAGGTATATCAGAACCCCTAAACTATAACCTACAGGTATATCAGAACCACTAAACTATAATCTACAGGTATATCAGAACCCAGCCCTAAACTATAACCTACAGGTATATCAGAACCCCTAAACTATAATCTACAGGTATATCAGAACCCCTAAACTATAATCTACAGGTATATCAGAACCCAGCCCTAAACTATAACCTACAGGTATATCAGAACCCCTAAACTATCAGAACCCCTAAACTATCAGAACCCCTAAACTATAACCTACAGGTATATCAGAACCACTAAACTATAATCTACAGGTATATCAGAACCCCTAAACTATAATCTACAGGTATATCAGAACCCAGCCCTAAACTATAACCTACAGGTATATCAGAACCCCTAAACTATAACCTACAGGTATATCAGAACCCCTAAACTATATTCTACAGGTATATCAGAACCCAGCCCTAAACTATAATCTACAGGTATATCAGAACCCAGCCCTAAACTATAACCTACAGGTATATCAGAACCCCTAAACTATAATCTACAGGTATATCAGAACCCCTAAACTATCAGAACCCCTAAACTATAATCTACAGGTATATCAGAACCCCTAAACTATAACCTACAGGTATATCAGAACCCCTAAACTATAACCTACAGGTATATCAGAACCCCTAAACTATAACCTACAGGTATATCAGAACCCCTAAACTATAACCTACAGGTATATCAGAACCCCTAAACTATAACTTACAGGTATATCAGAACCCCTAAACTATAACCTACAGGTATATCAGAACCCAGCCCTAAACTATAACCTACAGGTATATCAGAACCCCTAAACTATAACTTACAGGTATATCAGAACCCCTAAACTATAACCTACAGGTATATCAGAACCCAGCCCTAAACTATAACCTACAGGTATATCAGAACCCCTAAACTATAACTTACAGGTATATCAGAACCCCTAAACTATAACCTACAGGTATATCAGAACCCAGCCCTAAACTATAACCTACAGGTATATCAGAACCCCTAAACTATAATCTACAGGTATATCAGAACCCAGCCCTAAACTATAACTTACAGGTATATCAGAACCCCTAAACTATAACCTACAGGTATATCAGAACCCAGCCCTAAACTATAACCTACAGGTATATCAGAACCCCTAAACTATAACCTACAGGTATATCAGAACCACTAAACTATAATCTACAGGTATATCAGAACCCCTAAACTATAATCTACAGGTATATCAGAACCCAGCCCTAAAATATAACTTACAGGTATATCAGAACCCCTAAACTATAACCTACAGGTATATCAGAACCCCTAAACTATAACCTACAGGTATATCAGAACCCAGCCCTAAACTATAACCTACAGGTATATCAGAACCCAGCCCTAAACTATAACCTACAGGTATATCAGAACCCCTAAACTATAACCTACAGGTATATCAGAACCCCTAAACTATAATCTGCAGGTATATCAGAACCCCTAAACTATAATCTGCAGGTATATCAGAACCCCTAAACTATAACCTACAGGTATATCAGAACCCCTAAACTATAATCTGCAGGTATATCAGAACCCCTAAACTATAACCTACAGGTATATCAGAACCCCTAAACTATAATCTGCAGGTATATCAGAACCCCTAAACTATAACCTACAGGTATATCAGAACCCCTAAACTATAATCTGCAGGTATATCAGAACCCCTAAACTATAACCTACAGGTATATCAGAACCCCTAAACTATAATCTGCAGGTATATCAGAACCCCTAAACTATAATCTGCAGGTATATCAGAACCCCTAAACTATAACCTACAGGTATATCAGAACCCCTAAACTATAATCTACAGGTATATCAGAACCCCTAAACTATAATCTACAGGTATATCAGACCCCCTAAACTATAACCTACAGGTATATCAGAACCCCTAAACTATAACCTACAGGTATATCAGACCCCCTAAACTATAACCTACAGGTATATCAGAACCCAGCCCTAAACTATAACCTACAGGTATATCAGAACCCCTAAACTATAACCTGCAGGTATATCAGAACCCAGCCCTAAACTATAACCTACAGGTATATCAGAACCCAGCCCTAAACTATAACCTACAGGTATATCAGAACCCCTAAACTATAACCTACAGGTATATCAGAACCCCTAAACTATAACCTACAGGTATATCAGAACCCCTAAACTATAACCTGCAGGTATATCAGAACCCCTAAACTATAACCTACAGGTATATCAGAACCCCTAAACTATAACCTACAGGTATATCAGAACCCCTAAACTATAACCTACAGGTATATCAGAACCCCTAAACTATAACCTACAGGTATATCAGAACCCCTAAACTATAACCTACAGGTATATCAGAACCCAGCCCTAAACTATAACCTACAGGTATATCAGAACCCCTAAACTATAATCTACAGGTATATCAGAACCCCTAAACTATAACCTACAGGTATATCAGAACCCCTAAACTATAACCTACAGGTATATCAGAACCCCTAAACTATAACCTACAGGTATATCAGAACCCCTAAACTATAACCTACAGGTATATCAGAACCCCTAAACTATAACCTGCAGGTATATCAGAACCCAGCCCTAAACTATAACCTACAGGTATATCAGAACCCCTAAACTATAACCTGCAGGTATATCAGAACCCAGCCCTAAACTATAACCTGCAGGTATATCAGAACCCCTAAACTATAACCTACAGGTATATCAGAACCCAGCCCTAAACTATAACCTACAAGTATATCAGAACCCCTAAACTATAACCTACAGGTATATCAGAACCCAGCCCTAAACTATAACCTGCAGGTATATCAGAACCCCTAAACTATAACCTGCAGGTATATCAGAACCCCTAAACTATAACCTACAGGTATATCAGAACCCAGCCCTAAACTATAACCTACAGGTATATCAGAACCCCTAAACTATAACCTACAGGTATATCAGAATCCAGCCCTAAACTATAACCTACAGGTATATCAGAACCCCTAAACTATAATCTACAGGTATATCAGAACCCAGCCCTAAACTATAACCTGCAGGTATATCAGAACCCCTAAACTATAACCTACAGGTATATCAGAACCCCTAAACTATAACCTGCAGGTATATCAGAACCCCTAAACTATAACCTACAGGTATATCAGAACCCCTAAACTATAATCTACAGGTATATCAGAACCCCTAAACTATAACCTACAGGTATATCAGAACCCCTAAACTATAACCTACAGGTATATCAGAACCCAGCCCTAAACTATAACCTACAGGTATATCAGAACCCCTAAACTATAATCTACAGGTATATCAGAACCCCTAAACTATAACCTACAGGTATATCAGAACCCCTAAACTATAACCTACAGGTATATCAGAACCCAGCCCTAAACTATAACCTACAGGTATATCAGAACCCCTAAACTATAACCTACAGGTATATCAGAACCCCTAAACTATAACCTAAAGGTATATCAGAACCCCTAAACTATAATCTACAGGTATATCAGAACCCCTAAACTATAACCTGCAGGTATATCAGAACCCCTAAACTATAACCTACAGGTATATCAGAACCCCTAAACTATAACCTACAGGTATATCAGAACCCAGCCCTAAACTATAACCTACAGGTATATCAGAACCCAGCCCTAAACTATAACCTACAGGTATATCAGAACCCCTAAACTATAACCTACAGGTATATCAGAACCCCTAAACTATAACCTACAGGTATATCAGAACCCAGCCCTAAACTATAACCTACAGGTATATCAGAACCCCTAAACTATAACCTACAGGTATATCAGAACCCCTGAACTATAACCTACAGGTATATCAGAACCCCTAAACTATAATCTACAGGTATATCAGAACTCAGCCCTAAACTATAACCTACAGGTATATCAGAACCCCTAAACTATAATCTAAAGGTATATCAGAACCCAGCCCTAAACTATAACCTAAAGGTATATCAGAACCCCTAAACTATAACCTACAGGTATATCAGAACCCAGCCCTAAACTATAACCTACAGGTATATCAGAACCCAGCCCTAAACTATAACCTACAGGTATATCAGAACCCAGCCCTAAACTATAACCTGCAGGTATATCAGAACCCCTAAACTATAACCTACAGGTATATCAGAACCCCTAAACTATAATCTACAGGTATATCAGAACCCCTAAACTATAACCTACAGGTATATCAGACCCCCTAAACTATAATCTACAGGTATATCAGAACCCCTAAACTATAATCTACAGGTATATCAGAACCCCTAAACTATAATCTACAGGTATATCAGAACCCCTAAACTATAATCTACAGGTATATCAGAACCCAGCCCTAAACTATAACCTAAAGGTATATCAGAACCCAGCCCTAAACTATAACCTAAAGGTATATCAGAACCCCTGAACTATAACCTAAAGGTATATCAGAACCCCTAAACTATAATCTACAGGTATATCAGAACCCCTAAACTATAACCTACAGGTATATCAGAACCCCTAAACTATAATCTACAGGTATATCAGAACCCCTAAACTATAACCTACAGGTATATCAGAACCCCTAAACTATAATCTACAGGTATATCAGAACCCCTAAACTATAACCTACAGGTATATCAGAACCCCTAAACTATAACCTACAGGTATATCAGAACCCAGCCCTAAACTATAACCTAAAGGTATATCAGAACCCCTGAACTATAACCTAAAGGTATATCAGAACCCCTAAACTATAACCTAAAGGTATATCAGAACCCCTAAACTATAACCTACAGGTATATCAGAACCCCTAAACTATAACCTACAGGTATATCAGAACCCCTAAACTATAATCTACAGGTATATCAGAACCCCTAAACTATAACCTACAGGTATATCAGAACCCCTAAACTATAACCTAAAGGTATATCAGAACCCCTAAACTATAATCTACAGGTATATCAGAACCCAGCCCTAAACTATAACCTAAAGGTATATCAGAAACCCTAAACTATAACCTACAGGTATATCAGAACCCCTAAACTATAATCTACAGGTATATCAGAACCCAGCCCTAAACTATAACCTAAAGGTATATCAGAACCCAGCCCTAAACTATAACCTAAAGGTATATCAGAACCCCTGAACTATAACCTAAAGGTATATCAGAACCCCTAAACTATAATCTACAGGTATATCAGAACCCCTAAACTATAACCTACAGGTATATCAGAACCCCTAAACTATAATCTACAGGTATATCAGAACCCCTAAACTATAACCTACAGGTATATCAGAACCCCTAAACTATAACCTACAGGTATATCAGAACCCAGCCCTAAACTATAACCTAAAGGTATATCAGAACCCCTGAACTATAACCTAAAGGTATATCAGAACCCCTAAACTATAACCTACAGGTATATCAGAACCCCCCTAAACTATAACCTACAGGTATATCAGAACCCCTAAACTATAATCTACAGGTATATCAGAACCCCTAAACTATAACCTACAGGTATATCAGAACCCCTAAACTATAACCTAAAGGTATATCAGAACCCCTAAACTATAATCTACAGGTATATCAGAACCCAGCCCTAAACTATAACCTAAAGGTATATCAGAACCCCTAAACTATAACCTACAGGTATATCAGAACCCAGCCCTAAACTATAACCTAAAGGTATATCAGAACCCCTGAACTATAACCTACAGGTATATCAGAACCCCTAAACTATAACCTACAGGTATATCAGAACCCAGCCCTAAACTATAACCTACAGGTATATCAGAACCCCTAAACTATAATCTACAGGTATATCAGAACCCAGCCCTAAACTATAACCTACAGGTATATCAGAACCCCTAAACTATAACCTACAGGTATATCAGAACCCCTAAACTATAACCTACAGGTATATCAGAACCCAGCCCTAAACTATAACCTACAGGTATATCAGAACCCCTAAACTATAACCTACAGGTATATCAGAACCCAGCCCTAAACTATAACCTACAGGTATATCAGAACCCCTAAACTATAACCTACAGGTATATCAGAACCCAGCCCTAAACTATAACCTACAGGTATATCAGAACCCAGCCCTAAACTATAATCTACAGGTATATCAGAACCCCTAAACTATAATCTACAGGTATATCAGAACCCCTAAACTATAACCTACAGGTATATCAGAACCCCTAAACTATAACCTACAGGTATATCAGAACCCCTAAACTATAACCTACAGGTATATCAGAACCCCTAAACTATAACCTACAGGTATATCAGAACCCACCCCTAAACTATAACCTACAGGTATATCAGAACCCAGCCCTAAACTATAACCTACAGGTATATCAGAACCCCTAAACTATAACCTACAGGTATATCAGAACCCCTAAACTATAACCTACAGGTATATCAGAACCCCTAAACTATAACCTACAGGTATATCAGAACCCCTAAACTATAATCTACAGGTATATCAGAACCCAGCCCTAAACTGTATCTGATTGTGGTTTCAGATTATGAGGAAATTAGCACTTTGTTATTATAATCATGACTAGACTACTGGAACTTTTTTTAAGTAGACTGATATACTGAAGTTCCTTGGTATTTTTTTATGACAGGATAGTAGCATGGAGACAGAAATGCGTAGGAATCATCAAACCAGGATCCGCAGTGGGATGCGATAGTGTTAAACACTCGACCCGACTTCGGTCCAGTCTAATATAACTTCACCTTGGTGTTGTAAAGATCAGGACCTTGACCTGTCTATGGCGGTAACCTATGACCTTTCTGTGGCGTTAACCTATGACCTTTCTATGGCGGTAACCTATGACCTTTCTGTGGCGGTAACCTATGACCTTTCTATAGCGGTAACCTATGACCTTTCTAACGTAGCAGGTGAAAGAGTTCCCACATTGGCGGTAATCTGAACACCTTCATCAGAGTAATTGAAACCAGTGTGTGTGTCAGTCGGTCGGAGGGGGTTGTTCACACCATACTGTAGACCCATGGTGGGGGGGGTTCACATCATACTGTAGACCCATGGTGGGGGGTTCACATCATACTGTAGACCCATGGTGGGGGGTTCACATCATACTGTAGACCCATGGTGGTGGGGGGTCACACCATACTGTAGACCCATGATGGGGGGTTCACATCATACTGTAGACCCATGGTGGTGGGGGTCACACCATACTGTAGACCCATGGTAGGGGGGGTCACACCATACTGTAGACCCATGATGGGGGAGGTTCACATCATACTGTAGACCCATGGTGGGGGGTCACACCATACTGTAGACCCATGGTAGGGGGGTCACACCATACTGTAGACCCATGGTGGGGGGGTCACACCATACTGTAGACCCATGATGGGGGGAGGTTCACATCATACTGTAGACCCATGGTGGTGGGGGGGTCACACCATACTGTAGACCCATGGTAGGGGGGTCACACCATACTGTAGACCCATGATGGGGAGGTTCACATCATACTGTAGACCCATGGTGGGGGGTCACACCATACTGTAGACCCATGGTGGGGGGTCACACCATACTGTAGACCCATGGTGGGGGGATTCACATCATACTGTAGACCCATGGTGGGGGGGGGGTCACACCATACTGTAGTCCTGGTTTAATGTAGTGCTCTAAATAGGGAATAGGGTGTCAGTCCTGGTTTAATGTAGTGCACTAAATAGGGAATAGGGTGTCAGTCCTGGTTTAATGTAGTGCACTAAATAGGGAATAGGGTGCCATTTATATCCCTTAACCTTTACATCTAATGACCTGGAAATAGTGCAAATTATTTTCCATGGAAGTCACTGTGTATTGTGTGTGTCTCTGTGTGTGTGTGTGTCTGTGTGTGAGAACTGTGAGCTTGAATGTTTGAGTAAGGCTGTTTGCTTGCAGTGTGTGTGTTTTAGGCGAGTTTTAGTTGAAATCAGGTTTCTGAAGTCTGAACAAAAAGCATTTTTTGAAATGTTGGCACTGGATACACACTGACCAAACAACAGTAGGGCTTCTACATAGTTAGGAAGAAAGGGCATACGAACACACACACACACACACACACACACACACACACACACACACACACACACACACACACACACACACACACGTTGTGTTGGACGCTGTGCTCCAGTCTAGCCCTCGGTTCCACAGATAAGATAAGAAACACATGCTCCCTCTCTCCGCCTGGCAAG
>NC_088229.1:72469875-72514875 GCF_036934945.1 Oncorhynchus masou masou
TAGAGTGTAGGGACGGCAGGTAGCCTAGTGGTTAGAGGGTAGGGACGGCAGGTAGCCTAGTGGTTAGAGTGTAGGGACGGCAGGTAGCCTAGTGGTTAGAGTGTAGGGACGGCAGGTAGCCTAGTGGTTAGAGTGTAGGGACGGCAGGTAGCCTAGTGGTTAGAGTGTAGGGACGGCAGGTAGCCTAGTGGTTAGAGGGTAGGGACGGCAGGTAGCCTAGCGGTTAGAGTGTAGGGACGGCAGGTAGCCTAGCGGTTAGAGTGTAGGGACGGCAGGTAGCCTAGCGGTTAGAGTGTAGGGACGGCAGGTAGCCTAGCGGTTAGAGGGTAGGGACGGCAGGTAGCCTAGCGGTTAGAGTGTAGGGACGGCAGGTAGCCTAGTGGTTAGAGTGTAGGGACGGCAGGTAGCCTAGCTGTTAGAGTGTCGGGACGGCAGGTAGCCTAGCGGTTAGAGTGTCGGGACGGCAGGTAGCCTAGCGGTTAGAGTGTAGGGACGGCAGGTAGCCTAGCGGTTAGAGTGTAGGGACGGCAGGTAGCCTAGCGGTTAGAGTGTAGGGACGGCAGGTAGCCTAGCGGTTAGAGTGTAGGGACGGCAGGTAGCCTAGCGGTTAGAGTGTAGGGACGGCAGGTAGCCTAGCGCTTAGAGTGTAGGGACGGCAGGTAGCCTAGCGGTTAGAGTGTAGGGACGGCAGGTAGCCTAGTGGTTAGAGTGTAGGGACGGCAGGTAGCCTAGTGGTTAGAGTGTAGGGACGGCAGGTAGCCTAGTGGTTAGAGTGTAGGGACGGCAGGTAGCCTAGTGGTTAGAGTGTAGGGACGGCAGGAGTTAGCCTAGCGGTTAGAGAGTGTAGGGACGGCAGTTAGCCTAGCGGTTAAGAGTGTAGGGGCGGCAGGTAGCCTAGCGGTTAAGAGTGTAGGGACGGCAGGTAGCCTAGCGGTTAAGAGTGTAGGGACGGCAGGTAGCCTAGTGGTTAGAGTGTAGGGACGGCAGGTGCCTAGTGGTTAGAGTTCACAGCGTTGTTCGAGATCTTCAGTTTCTTGGCAATTTCTCGCATGGATTAGCCTTAATTTCTTAGAACAAGAATAGATATACTGACGAGTTTCAGAAGAAAGTTCTTTGTTTTTGGCCATTTTGAGCCTGTAATCGAATCCCCAAATGCTGATGCTCCAGATACTCAACTAGTCTAAAGATGTCCAGTTTTATTGCTTCTTTAATGAGGACAACAGTGTTCAGCAGTGCTTACATAATTGCAAAAGGGTTTTCTAATCATCAATTAGCCTTTTAAAATGATAAACTGGTACCCCTGCACGTTGACTCAGTACCGGTACCCTTGCACAGTGACTCGGTACTGGTACCCCTGCACATTGACTCAGTACTGGTACCCCTGCACATTGACTCAGTACTGGTACCCCTGCACAATGACTCAGTACCGGTACCCCTGCACAGTGACTCGGTACTGGTACCCCTGCACATTGACTCAGTACTGGTACCCCTGCACAATGACTCAGCACTGGTACCCCTGCACAGTGACTCAGTACTGGTTCTCCTTGTAGCCTCATTATTGGCTCAACTACCTCGTACTCCTTGTTTATAGCGTCGTTATTGTTATTTATTGTGTTACTATTTTCTATTTTTATTTGTTACGTTTTTTAAAAACTTTTTAATTCTGTATTGTTGGCATTTCACAGTCAAGTCTAAACCTCTTGTATTCGACGCATGTGACAAATAACATTTGACAAAGGCATTTTCTCTCATGTATTGTCTATGGTGAAGTCATAGTCTGTTGTTGTATGAGGTCCAATAGTGTCTTGTTTTTTGTTTTTTTAGTTCACCAAAGTTCGTCGGAAAGTTGAAGAAAGTATAATGAGGCTAAGTGTGGCTCTAGGGCCGTGTCCAGAAACAACACCTTGTCCCCTACCCCCTACACCCTACATCTCAGTGGAGAATATAGGTGTAAGCAATGTGGTGAATATTCCACCCAGCCTTTCAAATGGAAAGCTAAGTACTACCATAATTACTCCTCATAACCTTTTTCCGAATACTTTCTGACCTCCGCAAGTGATTAGGGTGTCCAGGGGCTAGGGGTTGATTTGGGATTCAGGGAGAGTGTGACTCGAGAGGCTAGCTAGGTTGTGTGACGATCCAGTAGGGAGTTGACGATGACGTTCTGATACATCAGGTGGAAAGGTGGCCATACTGTACAGCGGACACCACTCCGTTCCTCACGGATACACACAAGAGCGTAGGGCGTAGGCAGGGGTGAGGCCATGTGTTGATTCAGAATTCAGAGGAGGGGAATTGTTTGACACATCAGTGGCTAGTGTCTTGGTTTTTCGAGTGTATTAAAGTTCACCAGATTTGAAGAAGTTGTAAGGAATATAGTTTGGACAAAGTTTTGAGAGGCCACGGTCGGTTGTGTTCGGAGTTGACGACGTCAGGAGCTTGAACTCTGGAATTGTGTCCTTCTCGAGGACCAATGCTCTTACACTCCAAAACATCTTGCAGAGGAGACCAGACAGGTGGGACGCGAAGCACAACGTCATGTTGCTTGTTATACCAACACCTACCCAATCCTCTCAGATCTACACAAGAGCCTCGGGGTGTAGGGGATCGAGGTGATGTGGGATATAGGGAGTTCAAGCGTGCTACAAGAAACGCTAGGTTTAGTGATGGTCCCGGTTGGGAGTTGATGACATCTGAAGCCTGAACTCAGTCCTGCCCCCCCTCGAGGAGGACCAGTGCTCTTTCAGTCTTAACGCCGGCTGGAGAAGAAGAAGATCGGAGTGACGCAGACCAAGATCCCCAGAGGGACAGTGGTGACAGAGCAGAGCAGAGCACACTTAAAAAAAGAATCAAGGTCTGCTTTGTAGAATAAGAACAGAGATACGTGTGTGGGCCTACTGTACGCACAGGCTGAAATGGAGCAGACCTAAAAATAATGACTGTAAGATCTGCTTTGTAGATTAAGGACAGATGTATGTTTGTGCTTTACTGGAATGAGGGTTCGGTGGACTTTCGCTTCTTGTTTCACCCCCCTGTTCTCTCATTGGTATCTCATTTCACAACGCTATCAAAACATTCTGTAACATTGCACCCATCTGAACAGACCCCAGGTTTTACTCAGGAAACTCTTGACGGGGAGATTGGGTTTTCGGTTTAATACAAAACATATGAAAACTACAGGTACTACTGTCGGATAGGTAGATGGATAGTTGAAACTGACACCAGAGACTGTTGGATAGAGTTGAAACTGACACCAGAGACTGATGGATAGAGTTGAAACTGACACCAGAGACTGATGGATAGAGTTGAAACTGACACCAGAGACTGATGGATAGAGTTGAAACTGACACCAGAGACTGTTGGATAGAGTTGAAACTGACACCAGAGACTGATGGATAGAGTTGACACTGACACCAGAGACTGATGGATAGAGTTGAAACTGACACCAGAGACTGATGGATAGAGTTGACACTGACACCAGAGACTGATGGATAGAGTTGAAACTGACACCAGAGACTGTTGGATAGAGTTGAAACTGACACCAGAGACTGATGGATAGAGTTGAAACTGACACCATAGACTGTTGGATAGAGTTGAAACTGACACCAGAGTCTGATGGATAGAGTTGAAACTGACACCAGAGACTGTTGGATAGAGTTGAAACTGACACCAGAGACTGATGGATAGAGTTGAAACTGACACCAGAGACTGATGGATAGAGTTGAAACTGACACCAGAGACTGGTGGATAGAGTTGAAACTGACACCAGAGACTGATGGATAGAGTTGAAACTGACACCAGAGACTGATGGATAGAGTTGAAACTGACACCAGAGACTGATGGATAGAGTTGAAACTGACACCAGAGACTGATGGATAGAGTTGAAACTGACACCAGAGACTGATGGATAGAGTTGATACTGACACCAGAGACTGACACCAGAGACTGATGGATAGAGTTGAAACTGACACCAGAGACTGATGGATAGAGTTGAAACTGACACCAGAGACTGATGGATAGAGTTGAAACTGACACCAGAGACTGATGGATAGAGTTGAAACTGACACCAGAGACTGATGGATAGAGTTGAAACTGACACCAGAGACTGGTGGATAGAGTTGCTTGCTGGGTCCAGAATGATGAATATCACAATGACAATACATGTGGAAATAAAAATAGGAAAAATGTCAAATTGGTTTAAATTGGTGCTAAATCACTGAGCAGAAAGCCAAGAGGACTGCAATGTTTTTTCATGTTTGTGAGTGGTTTAACCATGGTGCTGTTAGATGACTAGAGGAGTGTATTAGGGTGTTTGTGTGTTTGTTTATAATAATCCCATAGAATTGCACCTCTTCACAGAACCACTGTCCACTGTTCTGTCCGCCTTTGTTTAACATTGAAATACTGTGACCACTGAAGCAGAATAGGTTTCATCATGATGGTACCATTACTGTTGTACCAATGACCCCAGAGAGGGAACGACACATGCTATTCAGGGTGGCTCCCCCCAAAATGGCACCCTATTCCCTACATGGTGCACTACTTTTTAACAGAGCCCTATGGTGGCTGTTCTAAAGTAGTGCACTATGTAGGACATAGGGTGCCATTTTGGAGACGATTGAGGGTCTCTGACCGGAACCAGAAGTCAACCAAGACCTGACTTGACCACAGTGGTCTGAGGGGAGAAGTATCAACCCACACACACACACACACACACACACACACACACACACACACACACACACACACACACACACACACACACACCCATAACACACACACCCATAACACACACACACACACACACCCATAACACACACACACACACACACACACACACACCCATACCACACACACACACACACACACCCATACCACACACACACACACACACACCCAATACCACACCACACACACACACACACACACACACACCCATACCACACCACACACACACACACACACCCATACCACACACACACACACACACACACCCATACCACACACACACACACACACCCATACCACACACACACACACACACACCCATACCACACACACACACACACATCCATACCACACACACGCACGCACCCATACCACACACACGCACGCACCCATACCACACACACGCACGCACCCATACCACACACACACACGCACCCATACCACACACACCCATACCACACACACCCATACCACACACACACCCACCCATACCACACACACACACACACCCCACCCATACCACACACACACACCCATACCACACACACACACACACACACACACACACACACACACACACACACACACACACACACACACACACACCCATACCCCCCACACACACACACCCATACCCCCACACACACACACACCCATACCCCCCACACACACACACACACCATACCCCACACACACACACACACCCATACCCCCACACACACACACACCCATACCCCACACACACACACACACCCATACCCCACACACACACACACACCCATACCCCACACACACACACACACCCATACCCCACACACACACACACCCATACCCCACACACACACCCATACCACACACACGCACCCATACCACACACACGCACCCATACCACACACACGCACGCACCCATACCACACACACGCACGCACCCATACCACACACACGCACGCACCCATACCACACACACGCACGCACCCATACCACACACACGCACGCACCCATACCACACACACGCACGCACCCATACCACACACACACACCCATACCACACACACACACCCATACCACACACACACACCCATACCACACACACACACACCCATACCACACACACACACACACACCCATACCACACACACACACACACACACCCATACCCACACACACACACACACACACACCCATACCACACACACGCACCCATACAACACACACACGCACCCATACCACAGACACACACACACACACCCATACCCCACACACACACCCATACCACACACACGCACCCATACCACACACACGCACCCATACCACACACACGCACCCATACCACACACACGCACGCACCCATACCACACACACGCACGCACCCATACTACACACACGCACGCACCCATACCACACACACGCACGCACCCATACCACACACACACACCCATACCACACACACACACCCATACCACACACACACACCCATACCACACACACACACACCCATACCACACACACACACACACACACACCCATACCACACACACACACACACACACCCATACCACACACACACACACACACACACCCATACCACACACACGCACCCATACCACAGACACGCACACACACACACCCATACCACACACACGCACACACACACATCCATACCACACACACGCACACACACACACCCATACCACACACACGCACACACACACACCCATACCACACACACGCACACACACACACCCATACCACACACACGCACACACACACACCCATACCACACACACGCACACACACACACACCCATACCACACACACACGCACACACACACAACCATACCCATACCACACACACACACCCATACCACACACACGCACCCATACCACACACACGCACCCATACCACACACACGCACCCATACCACACACACGCACCCATACCACACACACGCACCCATACCACACACACGCACCCATACCACACACACGCACCCATACCACACACACACACACGCACCCATACCACACACACACACGCACCCATACCACACACACACAAACACGCACGCACCCATACCACACGTGATGTTGTTGTGATGTCGGTTGTCATGTGATGTCGTTGTGATGTTGTTGTGATGTCGGTTGTCATCTGATGTCGTTGTGATGTTGTTGTGATGTCGGTTGTCGTGTGATGTCGTTGTGATGTTGGTTGTCGTGTGATGTCGTTGTGATGTCGGTTGTCGTGTGATGTTGTTGTTATGTTGGTTGTCGTGTGATGTCGTTGTGATGTCGGTTGTCGTGTGATGTCGTTGTGATGTCGGTTGTCATGTGATGTCGTTGTGATGTCGGTTGTCGTGTGATGTCGTTGTGATGTCGGTTGTTGTTGTAATTTGGCCTGGTGACATTTTTTGTTGCGATTAGTAGGTAGAAGATCACTGCCAGATTGTATGAAACAAACACACAGACACAGATTGTACTGAATGAACTGTCCCTGGGGCATAGATAGAGGGTTGGTGACCTAGAATGTGTGGAGTTGGATAAGACGAGCAGAAAAATTGGTTCTATTTCCTTGCTGTTAAAATGTAATAAAAGATGTCCTCTATCTGTCATTTTGGGAATTTGATGCTCCCTGACTGTCTGGGTTTCATTGTTGGGTGGTTTTTATCTGGACACAAGAAACTGCATGAATGTAGATACTAGTGGTCGGCCGATTAATCGGTATCGGCGTTAACAAAATCATCATCTGTTGACCTCTAGTAGATACATGATGATTCATAGAGTTTCTGTTTGGTTTTAGTCATTTTCCTCCATAAATATTTTTGGGGTTCTCTCCAAATGTTTTATAAATGTCATAATATGTGTCACTCAAACTACCAGCGGGCCGGACCCCCTTCCGTCCGCCTGTTTACTCTTTATCCTCTTTATAATTGATCTATTTTATTCTCATTCTTTGTCCTCCATCTTTCTCTCTCTGTCCTCTCTCTCTCTCTGTTTCTCTGTCCTCTATCTCTCTCTATCCTCTCTCTCTTTCTGTCTCTTTCTCTCTCTCTCTTTCTCTGTCTCTCTGACCTCTATCTCTATCTAGCTCTCTGTTCTTTATCTCTCTCTGTCCTCTCTCGCTCTCTCTCTGTCCTCTATCTATTTCTCTGTCCTCTCTCTCTCTCTGTCTCTCTGTCCTCTCTCTCTTTCTGTCTCTCTCTCTCTCTGTCCTCTATCTCTCTCTGTCCTCTATCTCTTTCTCTCTATCCTCTATCTCTATCTCCCTGTCCTCTTTCTCTCTGTCCTCTATCCTCTCTCTGTCCTCTCTCTCTCTGATTCTCTGTCCTCTATCCTCTATCTCTATCTCCCTGTCCTCTTTCTCTCTGTCCTCTATCCTCTCTCTCTCTCTGTCTCTCTGTCCTCTCTCTCTCTGCTTCTCTGTCCTCTGTCCTCTATCTCTATCTCCCTGTCCTCTTTCTCCCTGTCCTCTCTCTCTCTCTCTGTCTCTCTGTCCTCTCTCTCTCTGCTTCTCTGTCCTCTATCCTCTCTCTCTCTGTCTCTGTCTCTGTCTCTCTCTCTCTCTCTCTCTCTCTCTCTTTCTGTCTCTCTCTCTGTCTCTCTTTCTGTCTCTCTCTCTCTCTCTCTCTCTCTCTCTCTCTCTCTCTCTCTTTCTGTCTCTCTCCCTCTAGTTCTCCTCTCTACTATTTACCTAGGCCCATATGCTTATGTTCTCCTACTTTTAGGTCAGTTGGTCCTCTGACTTTGAGTTGAATTGTTACAGGTGGTGTAGAGTAGTGCTGTATTGACTCTTCGCTAAGTCCAGGCCTAGAATTCTGGGCAACCAATCACAGCGTTCCGGTAGATAGCAACTTTCATTAACCAATTAATTAATTAGCTGAAATGCATGGATACCAAACGAGGGAAATGCCCAAAAAACGTTTCATCAAATCAGAAATTGTTTACCAGGGATACTTGTGAATGTGATTCCTGAAATACAGAGCCTGTTAGAGTATTTAAAAAAAAATCAAAATTATACTTTTGTTGCATTGTTTTTGCTGGCTGGTTACTTAGTTCATTAGCACATTGCTAACGCTTGCTAGCTAGCCAGTAAATACAACTCTTTTTAAAAAACAAATATATGTTAGCTGGCTAAGTTATCTACAGTATATTACGAATATAGCTCTCATCTTCTGTCAACGTCAGGATACAATTTGAGAGCAGTGGTTAGCTCCTGTAGTGGTCAGTAGCTTTAACTTCTTTCTGAGCAGTGGCTAGTCACACTACAGACTTTGTTACCAGGTTACTGTTACCAGGTTACCGTTACCAGGTTACCGTGAAGCAGTTGTTAGGACCGTGGAACATCCAGGCTGCTGCGGAGATGGAGGTGCACCCGGTTAAAATGTGTTTGTTTAAATGACTGAGAAATGGGTGTAATTGTTGCAATAGCTTCCCACTGGTTGAATCAACAAGGTTTCAACATGTCATTTCAATGACATTACGTTGAATAGGCGTTGAATTGACATTGAATAAGCGTTGAATAGGCGTTGAATTGACGTTTGTGTCCAGTAGGTTGTGAGTGGGCAACATATCCTATAATCCTAAATTGACGTGTTGAATTATTTATTCATATTCAATGATTTTAAATTAAGCTTATTTCCCTAATCTGGCCGTTTGTGTTACTACTTTACACAAGATCGCATTTTCACCTATGACGGTGCCACGTTGAACGTCACTGAGCTCTTCAGTAAGGCCGATCTACTGCCAATGTTTGTCTATGGAGAATGCATGGCTATGTGCTCGATTTTATACCTCTCAGCAACGGGTGTGGCTGAAGTAGAGGTTGGCATCTATCCACTGGTATGTGTACTATACCCAAGGATGGATGTGATGGATGTGATGGATGTGATGGCTGTGATGGATGTGATGCTGTGATGGCTGTGATGGATGTGATGGATGTGATGGATGTGATGCTGTGATGGATGTGATGGCTGTGATGGCTGTGATGGATGTGATGGCTGTGATGGCTGTGATGTATGTGATGGCTGTGATGTATGTGATGGATGTGATGGATGTGATGCTGTGATGGCTGTGATGGATGTGATGGATGTGATGGATGTGATGTATGTGATGTATGTGATGGCTGTGATGTATGTGATGGATGTGATGGCTGTGATGGATGTGATGGCTGTGATGTATGTGATGGCTGTGATGGCTGTGATGTATGTGATGGCTGTGAGCGTGTTCACAGACGTCCAACAATACTGTTAACTCCACGTAGTGTGTGTTCGTGAGCTCACGCTTTGTACTTGCAGAGCAATCGTTGCATAATTTCCTCCGGTCCGTCAAGGTTTTGGACATGTTGTAGTCTGGATGTACACATACCATCAGGGTTTATTAAAGCCAACATCCCACTACCATTGGCTGCTTTTCAACTGCAGCCATTGCTGTCATCCGCAATGGGATTTTTTCTCTCTCTCTCGTTGCACTTTGTTGGTGTGAGGAGCCTGTCTGTCTGCTGTTGTGGACCTGCTGCCAGTAATGTTTTGGGTCTCACAGGCCCTCGCTCTCGGATGGTTGTACGTGTACTGACACTCAATTCCACCTCGCATAGTTTGCAATTCGCCGTCTTCTCGTTGAACTTCTTAAAGTTTTGCCAAAAACAGGACTTCGCTGCTGTCGCTTCCCTGTCTCACTCTCTAGCCATTACGTCCAACCGTGAACGGCGTTGGCGTACGGAGTGCTTTATATTTCTTGTATATAATTGTAAAGATTCATATTTCCTCGCAACTAACCTTATAGCATTGTTGCTTTCGGTATTTATTAATATATATATTTTTTTTAAATCACCGTGCTGATCATCAGAACCTGCTAGTGGTAGTTAACAGCACTGTGATTTTAATTTTGTTGAGAAAACGCCCCGAAGTCGTCATGCTTTATTTGTCCACGAAAAGGTAGTGCCAAAACAGTGGGCTGTTCAGAAGACTAGACAGACTCTATAGTCTCAATACTCACACAGTTACTGTCGCCAGAAACATTCACACGCACTCACACACATGCACACTCACACATGCACACTCACTCACACACATGCACTCACACACATGCACACTCACTCACACACATGCACACTCACTCACACACATGCACACTCACTCACACACATGCACACTCACTCACACACATGCACACTCACTCACACACATGCACACTCACTCACACACATGCACACTCACTCACACACTCACTCACACATGCACACTCACTCACACACATGCACACTCACTCGCACACGTGCACACACACGTGCACACTCACTCACACACGTGCACACTCACTCACACACGTGCACACTCACTCACACACGTGCACACTCACTCGCACACGTGCACACACACATGCACACTCACTCACACACGTGCACACACACATGCACACTCACTCACACACGTGCACACACACGTGCACACTCACTCACACACGTACACACTCACTCACACACGTGCTCACTCACACACATGCACACTCACTCACACACGTACACACATGCACACTCACTCACACACATGCACACTCACTCACACACGTGCACACACACGTGCACACTCACTCACACACGTGCACACTCACTCACACACGTGCACACACACATGCACACTCACTCACACACGTGCACACTCACTCACACACGTGCACACACACGTGCACACTCACTCACACACGTACACACATGCACACTCACTCACACACGTGCACACTCACTGACACACGTGCACACTCACACACACACGCACACTCACTCACACACGTGCACACTCACTCACACATGTGCACACACACATGCACACTCACTCACACACGTGCACACATGCACACTCACTCACACACGTGCACACACACGTGCACACTCACTCACACACGTGCACACATGCACACTCACTCACACACGTGCACACACACAGAAAGGACAGTGAAGACAGACGCCAGCATGTCCATTAAGTATAACTTTACCTCAGTGCTGGTTCAATGATGTCCAGGCAAATGGCTGTTCTCCCCGTCGTCCCCGACAACACACGTAATAAACAACAGCTCTCAACAACCTAATTGCCTATTAAGCAACAATCCAGTCCTCCTCGCCTCCTCTCTCCCTCCTTCCTCTAGCTAAGCAACAATCCAGTCCTCCTCGCCTCCTCTCTCCCTCCTTCCTCTAGCGGCCTCCGTTGGGCTCCTCCTCCAGGAGACGCAGACGGCCGCTGTCCCAGGGGCCAGAGCTGGTTGGAATGACGTCATGATTGTTTAGATGGAGCTATTATCCCTCGGTCAAAAGCAGAAATACTATTTTTATTTTTATTTTTTTGTCTTCCAATTGATGGATGAGTGAAATATATAATTAATGAATGATTGAAAGAAGTACTGATTAATGAATGAAAACCCTGCTGAAACAAACTGCATGTACCAGAATACATTTCAAGCTGGTCCATGCTGGTCAGTGCTTTTTGTGTTTTTGCTGGTGACCAGCCTTAGCAGTGTTTTGGACACTGGTGACCAGCCTTAGCAGTGTTTTGGACACTGGTGACCAGCCTTAGCAGTGTTTTGGACACTGGTGACCAGCCTTAGCAGTGTTTTGGACACTGGTGACCAGCCTTAGCAGTGTTTTGGACACTGGTGACCAGCCTTAGCAGTGTTTTGGACACTGGTGACCAGCCTTAGCAGTGTTTTGGACACTGGTGACCAGCCTTAGCAGTGATTTGGACACTGGTGACCAGCCTTAGCAGTGTTTTGGACACTGGTGACCAGCCTTAGCAGTGTTTTGAACACTGGTGACCAGCCTTAGCAGTGTTTTGGACACTGGTGACCAGCCTTAGCAGTGTTTTGGACACTGGTGACCAGCCTCTACAGTAATTTGGACACTGGTGACCAGCCTCTACAGTATTTTGGACACTGGTGACCAGCCTTAGCAGTGTTTTGGACACTGGTGACCAGCCTTAGCAGTGTTTTGGAAACTGGTGACCAGCCTCTACAGTATTTTGGACACTGGTGACCAGCCTCTACAGTATTTTGGACACTGGTGACCAGCCTCTACAGTATTTTGGACACTGGTGACCAGCCTTCGCTATGTTTTGGACACTGGTGACCAGCCTTAGCAGTGTTTTGGACACTGGTGACCAGCAAAAGTTGTGTTTTGGACACTGGTGATCAGCCTTCGCAATATGTTGGACACTGGTGACAAGCAAAAGTTGTGTTTTTGACACTGGAAACAGCATAAACTGTGTTTTGGACACTGGTGACCAGCCTTAGCAGTGTTTTGGAAACTGGTGACCAGCCTCTACAGTATTTTGGACACTGGTGACCAGCCTCTACAGTATTTTGGACACTGGTGACCAGCCTCTACAGTGTTTTGGACACTGGTGACCAGCCTCTACAGTGTTTTGGACACTGGTGACCAGCCTTAGCAGTGTTTTGGACACTGGTGACCAGCCTCTACAGTGTTTTGGACACTGGTGACCAGCCTTAGCAGTGTTTTGGACACTGGTGACCAGCCTCTACAGTGTTTTGGACACTGGTGACCAGCCTTAGCAGTGTTTTGGACACTGGTGACCAGCCTTAGCAGTGTTTTGGACACTGGTGACCAGCCTTAGCAGTGTTTTGGACACTGGTGACCAGCCTTAGCAGTGTTTTGGACACTGGTGACCAGCCTTAGCAGTGTTTTGGAAACTGGTGACCAGCCTCTACAGTATTTTGGACACTGGTGACCAGTCTCTACAGTATTTTGGACACTGGTGACCAGCCTCTACAGTATTTTGGACACTGGTGACCAGTCTCTACAGTATTTTGGACACTGGTGACCAGCCTTAGCAGTGTTTTGGAAACTGGTGACCAGCCTCTACAGTATTTTGGACACTGGTGACCAGCCTCTACAGTATTTTGGACACTGGTGACCAGCCTTCGCTATGTTTTGGACACTGGTGACCAGCCTTAGCAGTGTTTTGGACACTGGTGACCAGCAAAAGTTGTGTTTTGGACACTGGTGATCAGCCTTCGCAATATTTTGGACACTGGTGACCAGCAAAAGTTGTGTTTTTGACACTGGAAACAGCATAAACTGTGTTTTGGACACTGGAAACAGCATAAACTGTGTTTTGGACCCTGTTTTGGACCCTGAGCCCTAGGACCATGCCCCAGGACTACCTGACATGATGACTCCTTGCTGTCCCCAGTCCACCTGGCCGTGCTGCTGCTCCAGTTTCAACTGACCTGAGCCCTAGGACCATGCCCCAGGACTACTTGACATGATGACTCCTTGCTGTCCCCAGTCCACCTGGCCGTGCTGCTGCTCCAGTTTCAACTGTTCTGCCTTATTATTATTCGACCATGCTGGTCATTTATGAACATTTGAACATCTTGGCCATGTTCTGTTATAATCTCTACCCGGCACAGCCAGAAGAGGACTGGCCACCCCACATAGCCTGGTTCCTCTCTAGGTTTCTTCCTAGGTTTTGGCTTTTCTAGGGAGTTTTTCCTAGCCACCGTGCTTCTACACCTGCATTGCTTGCTGTTTGGGGTTTTAGGCTGGGTTTCTGTACAGCACTTTGAGATATCAGCTGATGTACGAAGGGCTATATAAATAAATTTGATTTGATTTTGATTTGGTAACAGCATAAACTGTGTTTTGGACACTGGTAACAGCATAAAGTGTGTTCTGGACACTGGTAACAGCATAAAGTGTGTTCTGGACACTGGTAACAGCATAAACTGTGTTTTGGACACTGGTAACAGCATAAACTGTGTTTTGGACACTGGTAACAGCATAAAGTGTGTTCTGGACACTGGTAACAGCATAAAGTGTGTTCTGGACACTGGTAACAGCATAAACTGTGTTTTGGACACTGGTAACAGCATAAACTGTGTTTTGGACACTGGTGACAGCATAAAGTGTGTTCTGGACACTGGTAACAGCATAAACTGTGTTTTGGACCCTGGTAACAGCATAAACTGTGTTTTGGACCCTGGTGACAGCATAAACTGTGTTTTGGACACTGGTAACAGCATAAACTAAAGTAAAACTGTAATCAAGTCACATTATGCCAGTTTGCAAAGTAATGTCCAATTTCTTTTGAAATCCAGTCAGAGAGGATTCCCAAAATCTACATTCAGAATAACTGCCAGAGTTAAACAAAACGTTTATGGAGTGAAGCATCTAAACTGGAACAACAATCTATGTGACGGCAGCAATGTCTACTATACATATTGGATTAGTTTAGAAAAAAGTATGTCATTTGTCTTGTGTTGCATAACATATACTTTTTGAAAGAATGAATCAATGTACGTGCAAAAAACACAGATATTGCAACAAACAACTCTAAATATCAAACTGCAATAGAGCATGCTGGGAAATATGTGCTAGCGGGGGTGCATTAGCATATTTGGGGACATAGTCTAAAATCTGTTGTATTTGTGCCAACCATTAGTGGAAGTGTTGTACCAGTTTAAGTGTTTTTATCATGTTTATGACAGTTGAGCACCTACTTTGTTCACTGTCAGTTCTACAATCTTGGTCAGAGGTTGTGACAATCAGGAGTTGGACTGTGATTTGATTTGATTTGCATCTTCCAGTAACTTAATGGCAATTAGTCACTGGGAAGGTTCGTTTTCAGTAACTTACTGTCTGCTTGCTGCAAGTAATTATTGAAATATTCACAGTTACTTAGTGTGTCACGCAGACTGGCCTGATGGTGTGACTGGAAGATCAGTTTGCTGCCAAAGATGACGCCGGGTCCCTAGTGTACAGACACAAATAATACTTAGTAGTCTTGTAAACACTCAATTTTAGTGAAGGTATAGTCATCTACTGATACAACACTTCCACTCACGGTTGGTACAAATACACATATATTAGACCACACTCCCTAATATGCTAAACAACTCCACCGGTACATTGCCCCACCTACGTTTCTAAGCACAGTGATGATTGTACCTTATATTCAAAATATTGGGTTGAAAAATGTATCTGCACATTGATTATCTGCACATCAGAATCACCTTAATTTGCAAAGTAAATTTACACATGCCCGGAATAGGCCTTAGTGTGAAGAACTATTGACTTAATTCTGAACAGCTTTTAGCGAAGTGCAGAAATGTTTTCTTGCTATTAATCTGTGGCCAATCTCTGTCATGCCCACAGACCTGGTGGCATAGCAGGAAATTCAGGTCATAAAGCAACCAAGTTCAAATTTCAAGTCTCAAGTCATTTCTTTTAGCGCAATAACAACTTCATTCAGCCGTAAAAATGTGTTAATTTGTTGTTGTTTACTTTACTTTTCATTGCAACCAGTAGCCTGTAGTGTACTGTAAAATTGCAGAAAAGATTAACAATGTAGCATTTCATGACAACGTTAAGTGTGGAGATGGACCAATTGAAGTTGAAGATTCCCGGCGCCATTTGGTGCGTCGCAGACCCGGAGGAGGAGGGGGGGGGGGGGTGATACAGAGGAGTCAATGTTCAGTCCTTTTAAATTTTGAGTCACTGCCTGACAAAGTCCTGTTAGGATGTATCAGTTGTCCTGTTGGAGCTTTTGTGCCGAATCCACTGCGTTTCAGGTGCATCATTTATGATCTGACTTCAGAAGAGTTCCAGGGTGTGTTGAGGGGTGGTGTCCCGTCCCGCCAGGCCGTTGGCACGGTGTGTACCCCAGGGAACAACTCTACCGGTGCATGGTGCAGGAGCAGATAGGGCCTAAGTAGTGGAATGGGGTAGTGGGTTTTAATGAGGGGTGGTGTCCCGTCCTGCCAGGCCGTTGGCACGGTGTGTACCCCAGGGAACAACTCTACCGGTGCATGGTGCAGGAGCAGATAGGGCCAAAGTAGTGGAATGGGGTAGTGGGTTTTAATGAGGGGTGGTGTCCCGTCCCGCCAGGCCGTTGGCACGGTGTGTACCCCAGGGAACAACTCTACCGGTGCATGGTGCAGGAGCAGATAGGGCCTAAGTAGTGGAATGGGGTAGTGGGTTTTAATGAGGGGTGGTGTCCCGTCCTGCCAGGCCGTTGGCACGGTGTGTACCCCAGGAACAACTCTACCGGTGCATGGTGCAGGAGCAGATAGGGCCAAAGTAGTGGAATGGGGTAGTGGGTTTTAATGAGGGGTGGTGTCCCGTCCCGCCAGGCCGTTGGCACGGTGTGTACCCCAGGGAACAACTCTACCGGTGCATGGTGCAGGAGCAGATAGGGCCAAAGTAGTGGAATGGGGTAGTGGGTTTTAATGAGGGGTGGTGTCCCGTCCCGCCAGGCCGTTGGCACGGTGTGTACCCCAGGGAACAACTCTACCGGTGCATGGTGCAGGAGCAGATAGGGCCAAAGTAGTGGAATGGGGTAGTGGGTTTTAATGAGGGGTGGTGTCCCGTCCCGCCAGGCCGTTGGCACGGTGTGTACCCCAGGGAACAACTCTACCGGTGCATGGTGCAGGAGCAGATAGGGCCAAAGTAGTGGAATGGGGTAGTGGGTTTTAATGAGGGGTGGTGTCCCGTCCCGCCAGGCCGTTGGCACGGTGTGTACCCCAGGGAACAACTCTACCGGTGCATGGTGCAGGAGCAGATAGGGCCAAAGTAGTGGAATGGGGTAGTGGGTTTTAATGAGGGGTGGTGTCCCGTCCCGCCAGCCCGTTGGCACGGTGTGTACCCCAGGGAACAACTCTACCGGTGCATGGTGCAGGAGCAGATAGGGCCAAAGTAGTGGAATGGGGTAGTGGGTTTTAATGAGGGGTGGTGTCCCGTCCCGCCAGGCCGTTGGCACGGTGTGTACCCCAGGGAACAACTCTACCGGTGCATGGTGCAGGAGCAGATAGGGCCAAAGTAGTGGAATGGGGTAGTGGGTTTTAATGAGGGGTGGTGTCCCGTCCCGCCAGCCCGTTGGCACGGTGTGTACCCCAGGGAACAACTCTACCGGTGCATGGTGCAGGAGCAGATAGGGCCAAAGTAGTGGAATGGGGTAGTGGGTTTTAATGAGGGGTGGTGTCCCGTCCCGCCAGCCCGTTGGCACGGTGTGTACCCCAGGGAACAACTCTACCGGTGCATGGTGCAGGAGCAGATAGGGCCAAAGTAGTGGAATGGGGTAGTGGGTTTTAATGAGGGGTGGTGTCCCGTCCCGCCAGGCCGTTGGCACGGTGTGTACCCCAGGGAACAACTCTACCGGTGCATGGTGCAGGAGCAGATAGGGCCAAAGTAGTGGAATGGGGTAGTGGGTTTTAATGAGGGGTGGTGTCCCGTCCCGCCAGGCCGTTGGCACGGTGTGTACCCCAGGGAACAACTCTACCGGTGCATGGTGCAGGAGCAGATAGGGCCAAAGTAGTGGAATGGGGTAGTGGGTTTTAATGAGGGGTGGTGTCCCGTCCCGCCAGCCCGTTGGCACGGTGTGTACCCCAGGGAACAACTCTACCGGTGCATGGTGCAGGAGCAGATAGGGCCAAAGTAGTGGAATGGGGTAGTGGGTTTTAATGAGGGGTGGTGTCCCGTCCCGCCAGGCCGTTGGCACGGTGTGTACCCCAGGGAACAACTCTACCGGTGCATGGTGCAGGAGCAGATAGGGCCAAAGTAGTGGAATGGGGTAGTGGGTTTTAATGAGGGGTGGTGTCCCGTCCCGCCAGCCCGTTGGCACGGTGTGTACCCCAGGGAACAACTCTACCGGTGCATGGTGCAGGAGCAGATAGGGCCAAAGTAGTGGAATGGGGTAGTGGGTTTTAATGAGGGGTGGTGTCCCGTCCCGCCAGGCCGTTGGCACGGTGTGTACCCCAGGGAACAACTCTACCGGTGCATGGTGCAGGAGCAGATAGGGCCAAAGTAGTGGAATGGGGTAGTGGGTTTTAATGAGGGGTGGTGTCCCGTCCCGCCAGGCCGTTGGCACGGTGCAGGAGCAGATAGGGTCTAAGTAGTGGAATGGGGTAGTGGGTTTTAATGAGGGGTGGTGTCCCGTCCCGCCAGCCCGTTGGCACGGTGTGTACCCCAGGGAACAACTCTACCGGTGCATGGTGCAGGAGCAGATAGGGCCAAAGTAGTGGAATGGGGTAGTGGGTTTTAATGAGGGGTGGTGTCCCGTCCCGCCAGGCCGTTGGCACGGTGTGTACCCCAGGGAACAACTCTACCGGTGCATGGTGCAGGAGCAGATAGGGCCAAAGTAGTGGAATGGGGTAGTGGGTTTTAATGAGGGGTGGTGTCCCGTCCCGCCAGGCCGTTGGCATGGTGCAGGAGCAGATAGGGTCTAAGTAGTGGAATGGGGTAGTGGGTTTTAATGAGGGGTGGTGTCCCGTCCCGCCAGGCCGTTGGCATGGTGCAGGAGCAGATAGGGTCTAAGTAGTGGAATGGGGTAGTGGGTTTTAATGAGGGGTGGTGTCCCGTCCCGCCAGGCCGTTGGCACGGTGTGTACCCCAGGGAACAACTCTACCGGTGCATGGTGCAGGAGCAGATAGGGCCAAAGTAGTGGAATGGGGTAGTGGGTTTTAATGAGGGGTGGTGTCCCGTCCCGCCAGCCCGTTGGCACGGTGTGTACCCCAGGGAACAACTCTACCGGTGCATGGTGCAGGAGCAGATAGGGCCAAAGTAGTGGAATGGGGTAGTGGGTTTTAATGAGGGGTGGTGTCCCGTCCCGCCAGGCCGTTGGCACGGTGTGTACCCCAGGGAACAACTCTACCGGTGCATGGTGCAGGAGCAGATAGGGCCAAAGTAGTGGAATGGGGTAGTGGGTTTTAATGAGGGGTGGTGTCCCGTCCCGCCAGGCCGTTGGCACGGTGTGTACCCCAGGGAACAACTCTACCGGTGCATGGTGCAGGAGCAGATAGGGCCAAAGTAGTGGAATGGGGTAGTGGGTTTTAATGAGGGGTGGTGTCCCGTCCCGCCAGCCCGTTGGCACGGTGTGTACCCCAGGGAACAACTCTACCGGTGCATGGTGCAGGAGCAGATAGGGCCAAAGTAGTGGAATGGGGTAGTGGGTTTTAATGAGGGGTGGTGTCCCGTCCCGCCAGCCCGTTGGCACGGTGTGTACCCCAGGGAACAACTCTACCGGTGCATGGTGCAGGAGCAGATAGGGCCAAAGTAGTGGAATGGGGTAGTGGGTTTTAATGAGGGGTGGTGTCCCGTCCCGCCAGGCCGTTGGCACGGTGTGTACCCCAGGGAACAACTCTACCGGTGCATGGTGCAGGAGCAGATAGGGCCAAAGTAGTGGAATGGGGTAGTGGGTTTTAATGAGGGGTGGTGTCCCGTCCCGCCAGGCCGTTGGCACGGTGTGTACCCCAGGGAACAACTCTACCGGTGCATGGTGCAGGAGCAGATAGGGCCAAAGTAGTGGAATGGGGTAGTGGGTTTTAATGAGGGGTGGTGTCCCGTCCCGCCAGCCCGTTGGCACGGTGTGTACCCCAGGGAACAACTCTACCGGTGCATGGTGCAGGAGCAGATAGGGCCAAAGTAGTGGAATGGGGTAGTGGGTTTTAATGAGGGGTGGTGTCCCGTCCCGCCAGGCCGTTGGCACGGTGTGTACCCCAGGGAACAACTCTACCGGTGCATGGTGCAGGAGCAGATAGGGCCAAAGTAGTGGAATGGGGTAGTGGGTTTTAATGAGGGGTGGTGTCCCGTCCCGCCAGGCCGTTGTCATGGTGCAGGAGCAGATAGGGTCAAAGTAGTGGAATGGGGTAGTGGGTTTTAATGAGGGGTGGTGTCCCGTCCCGCCAGCCCGTTGGCACGGTGTGTACCCCAGGGAACAACTCTACCGGTGCATGGTGCAGGAGCAGATAGGGCCAAAGTAGTGGAATGGGGTAGTGGGTTTTAATGAGGGGTGGTGTCCCGTCCCGCCAGGCCGTTGGCACGGTGCAGGAGCAGATAGGGTCTAAGTAGTGGAATGGGGTAGTGGGTTTTAATGAGGGGTGGTGTCCCGTCCCGCCAGGCCGTTGGCATGGTGCAGGAGCAGATAGGGCCAAAGTAGTGGAATGGGGTAGTGGGTTTTAATGAGGGGTGGTGTCCCGTCCTGCCAGCCCGTTGGCATGGTGCAGGAGCAGATAGGGTCTAAGTAGTGGAATGGGGTAGTGGGTTTTAATGAGGGGTGGTGTCCCGTCCTGCCAGCCCGTTGGCATGGTGCAGGAGCAGATAGGGTCTAAGTAGTGGAATGGGGTAGTGGGTTTTAATGAGGGGTGGTGTCCCGTCCTGCCAGCCCGTTGGCATGGTGCAGGAGCAGATAGGGTCTAAGTAGTGGAATGGGGTAGTGGGTTTTAATGAGGGGTGGTGTCCCGTCCCGCCAGGCCGTTGGCATGGTGCAGGAGCAGATAGGGTCTAAGTAGTGGAATGGGGTAGTGGGTTTTAATGAGGGGTGGTGTCCCGTCCTGCCAGGCCGTTGGCACGGTGCAGGAGCAGATAGGGTCTAAGTAGTGGAATGGGGTAGTGGGTTTTAATGTGGGGTGGTGTCCCGTCCCGCCAGGCCGTTGGCATGGTGCAGGAGCAGATAGGGTCTAAGTAGTGGAATGGGGTAGTGGGTTTTAATGAGGGGTGGTGTCCCGTCCCGCCAGGCCGTTGGCACGGTGCAGGAGCAGATAGGGTCTAAGTAGTGGAATGGGGTAGTGGGTTTTAATGAGGGGTGGTGTCCCGTCCCGCCAGGCCGTTGGCATGGTGCAGGAGCAGATAGGGTCTAAGTAGTGGAATGGGGTAGTGGGTTTTAATGAGGGGTGGTGTCCCGTCCCGCCATGAGGCCGTTGGCATGGTGCAGGAGCAGATAGGGTCTAAGTAGTGGAATGGGGTAGTGGGTTTTAATGAGGGGTGGTGTCCCGTCCCGCCAGCCCGTTGGCATGGTGCAGGAGCAGATAGGGTCTAAGTAGTGGAATGGGGTAGTGGGTTTTAATGAGGGGTGGTGTCCCGTCCCGCCAGCCCGTTGGCATGGTGCAGGAGCAGATAGGGTCTAAGTAGTGGAATGGGGTAGTGGGTTTTAATGAGGGGTGGTGTCCCGTCCCGCCAGCCCGTTGGCATGGTGCAGGAGCAGATAGGGCCAAAGTAGTGGAATGGGGTAGTGGGTTTTAATGAGGGGTGGTGTCCCGTCCCGCCAGGCCGTTGGCATGGTGCAGGAGCAGATAGGGCCAAAGTAGTGGAATGGGGTAGTGGGTTTTAATGAGGGGTGGTGTCCCGTCCCGCCAGGCCGTTGGCATGGTGCAGGAGCAGATAGGGCCAAAGTAGTGGAATGGGGTAGTGGGTTTTAATGAGGGGTGGTGTCCCGTCCTGCCAGCCCGTTGGCATGGTGCAGGAGCAGATAGGGTCTAAGTAGTGGAATGGGGTAGTGGGTTTTAATGAGGGGTGGTGTCCCGTCCCGCCAGGCCGTTGGCATGGTGCAGGAGCAGATAGGGTCTAAGTAGTGGAATGGGGTAGTGGGTTTTAATGAGGGGTGGTGTCCCGACCCGCCAGCCCGTTGGCATGGTGCAGGAGCAGATAGGGCAAAAGTAGTGGAATGGGGTAGTGGGTTTTAATGAGGGGTGGTGTCCCGTCCCGCCAGGCCGTTGTCATGGTGCAGGAGCAGATAGGGTCTAAGTAGTGGAATGGGGTAGTGGGTTTTAATGAGGGGTGGTGTCCCGTCCCGCCAGGCCGTTGGCATGGTGCAGGAGCAGATAGGGTCTAAGTAGTGGAATGGGGTAGTGGGTTTTAATGAGGGGTGGTGTCCCGTCCCGCCAGCCCGTTGGCATGGTGCAGGAGCAGATAGGGCAAAAGTAGTGGAATGGGGTAGTGGGTTTTTAACGGTGTCTAGGGCTCTATTTCACTTTCTTAGAGGAACAGACTAATCAAGATAATTTAATGTAGGTATACTGTGACCGGCCTCACTCTCCAGTACAGTAGGTAGACTGTGTCCGGCCTCACTCTCCAGTACAGTAGGTAGACTGTGTCCGGCCTCACTCTCCAGTACAGTAGCTAGACTGTGTCCGGCCTCACTCTCCAGTACAGTAGCTAGACTGTGTCCGGCCTCACTCTCCAGTACAGTAGGTAGACTGTGACCGGCCTCACTCTCCAGTACAGTAGGTAGACTGTGTCCGGCCTCACACTCCAGTACAGTAGGTATAATGTGACTGGCCTCTCTCCAGTACAGTAGGTAGACTGTGAATGGCCTCTCTCTCCAGTACAGTAGCTAGACTGACTGGCCTCACACTTCAGTACAGTAGTTAGACTGTGAATGGCCTCTCTCTCCAGTACAGTAGGTAGACTGTGAATGGCCTCTCTCTCCAGTACAGTAGGTAGACTGTGAATGGCCTCACACTCCAGTACAGTAGGTAGACTGTGAATGGCCTCACACTCCAGTACAGTAGGTAGACAGTGAATATCCTCACTCTCCAGTACAGTAGGTAGACTGTGAATGGTATCACTCTCCAGTACAGTAGGTAGACTGTGAATGGCCTCACACTCCAGTACAGTAGGTAGACTGTGAATGGCCTCTCTCTCCAGTACAGTAGGTAGACTGTGAATGGTATCACTCTCCAGTACAGTAGGTAGACTGTGAATGGCCTCACACTCCAGTACAGTAGGTAGACTGTGAATGGCCTCTCTCTCCAGTACAGTAGGTAGACTGTGAATGGCCTCACACTCCAGTACAGTAGGTAGACTGTGAATGGCCTCTCTCTCCAGTACAGTAGGTAGACTGTGAATGGCCTCACTCTCCAGTACAGTAGGTAGACTGTGAATATCCTCACACTCCAGTACAGTAGGTAGACTGTGAATGGCCTCTCTCTCCAGTACAGTAGGTAGACTGTGAATATCCTCACTCTCCAGTACAGTAGGTAGACTGTGAATATCCTCACACTCCAGTACAGTAGGTAGACAGTGAATTGTCTCACACTCCAGTACAGTAGGTGGCGGTGTATGCACCTAAAAGTTGTATGCGATCTGCCAATCAAGTTCCAAAGAAGAAAAAGAAGAAGCATTTCATGGCAAGGAAAAGAAAGGAAAACATGGTGGAAAGGGAAAGAACAGGAGGGTTCTTCAAAACCATCACAGAACCCCTCAAACCATTCCTGCTATTCTGGTCAAGGTGGTCTGCAAAACCACGCCCATCATTAACATATTTCCCAGCATGCTGTCACCCCCTGACCATGGAGAGACATTTTTTCTCTATGGTGTAGTAGGTCAGGGCGTGACTAAGGGGTGATCTAGTATGTCTATGTTATGTTCTAGTTAATTTTTCTATGTTGGTGTTTTGTATGATTCCCAATTAGAGGCAGCTGGTAATCTTTGTCTCTAATTGGGGATCATATTTAAGTATTTCATTTTCCCACCTGTGTTTGTGGGATCTTGTTTATGTTTAGTTGCCTGTGAGCACTTCATTGACTTCACGTTTCGTTTATTCTTTGTTGTTTTGTGCGTTTCACTAAATAAATATGTGGAAACCGTATCGCTTTGCACCTTGGTCCGATAAGTCTCATAACGAACGTGACACATACCCTATTGCTGTTAGATTTTTTTAATAAATTGCTAAACGAAGATAAATTACATTTTTACATTTTCTAAACAAATCCAATCTGTGAGTTGGATTCATTGCACCCATTAATGAACAGGTTGTTCTAGTTTACATGGTTTAGGTAGGGTCATTCACTGATCGTCCTAATCCTGCTAGTCATTCTGATTGTAGTTTGCGGGAGATAGACTTCACTTTGAAAGCTAGCATAATGTGACTTGATGCTGGTTTTGCGGGTGACCAGGCTATGCTGGTAAATTTATGATCGGTGTATATAGTTATCAGGTGGTCACCCGCGGAAACGAAAGGAAGGGTGGTCACCCGCGGAAACGAAAGGAAGGGTGGTCACCCGCGAAAACGAAAGGAAGGGTGGTCACCCGTGAAAACGAAAGGAAGGCTGGTCACCCGTGAAAACGAAAGGAAGGCTGGTCACCCGTGAAAACGAAAGGAAGGCTGGTCACCCGCGGAAACGAAAGGAAGGGTGGTCACCCGCAGAAACGAAAGGAAGGGTGGTCACCCGCGAAAATGAAAGGAAGGCTGATCACCCGTGAAAACACAAGGAAGGCTGATCACCCGTGAAAACGAAAGGAAGGCTGATCACCCGTGAAAACACAAGGAAGGCTGATCACCCGTGAAAACACAAGGAAGGCTGATCACCCGTGAAAACACAAGGAAGGCTGATCACCAGCCTATGCTGGTCTATGCTGTTTTTTTAGCCGGGAGATGGAATGATTGAAAGATGGAATTAATGTATGAATTAATTAATGAAAAAGGAAATTATTGAATGAAATATATAATGAATGAAATAGGTCATTCATGAAATATATAATGACTAAAAGGGATAATGAATGAATGAATTAAAGATGTAATGAATGAAAGAGGCTATGAATGATATATGTAATAAATGAGAGGTAATGAATGAAAGATGCAATAAATGAGAGGTAATGAATGAAAGAGGTAATGAATGAATGAATGAAAGATGTTATAAATGAAAGCGGTAATGAATGAAATATGCAATACATGAGAGGTAATGAATGAAAGAGGTTATGAATGAAATATGTAATAAATGAGAGGTAATGAATGAATGAAATATGTATAAATGAAGAGGTAATGAATGAATGAAAGATGTAATACATTAAAGAGGTAATGAATGAAATATGTAATACATTAAAGAGGTAATGAATGAATGAAATATGTAATACATTAAAGAGGTAATGAATGAATGAATGAAATATGTATAAATGAAGAGGTAATGAATGAATGAATGAAAGATGTAATGAATGAATGAAAGAGATATACATTAAGAGGTAATTAATGAATGAATGAAAGATGTAAAGAATGAATGAAATATGTGATACATGAAAGAGGTAATGAATGAAGTATGTAATAAATGGAAGAGGTAATGAATGAAATATGCAATAAATGAGAGGTAATGAATGAAAGAGGTTATGAATGAAATATGTAATAAATGAGAGGTAATGAATGAATGAAATATGTATAAATGAAGAGGTAATGAATGAATGAATGAAATATATGTAATGAAGAGGTAATGAATGAATGAAAGATGTGATAAATTAAAGAGGTAATGAATGCATGAAATATGTAATACATTAAAGAGGTAATGAATGAATGAAATATGTGTAATGAATGAATGAAAGATGTAATAAATGAAAGCGGTAATGAATGAATGAATGAAAGATGTGTAAATGAAGAGGTAATGAATGAATGAAAGATGTGTAAATGAAGAGGTAATGAATGAATGAAAGAGCTGATGTCCTCTGTCCCATGTTGTTGTGCAGGTCTGACGGATGACAAAGTGAAGGCCTACCTCTCCCTTCACCCTCAGATGCTGGATGAGTTTGTATCGGAGAGCGTGAGTTCAGAGACACTGGACAGATGGCACAAGAGGAAGAGCAGCGGTAGCCTGCCTGCAGGTAACTCACACACACACCTCATGATACACTGTTACATACTGTAGGTGTCAATGGAGCACCAGCTAGTTTATAGAGAATGTGTTGTCCTTAAAAAGACTTTATGAATTACTGTAAAACTGCAATTCAACACAGTCTCAAATAGCAGCCTGTCCCTTTTAATAGCCGGGCAACGGCCCACATTTCAGCAAATAAACGCCCGTTTCAAATAAACGCCAGATCTGAATGAATTGTTTACGTGGTTAGCATTAATTATCATGAATTGTTTATGAGGTTTAATGTTTGATGTGTTACATTAAATAATTCAGTAATGAGTCTAAAAGTTATGGCTATCATCCATTTTTATCACCAGTAAAGAACTGCCTGCCATTGGCTGCTAACAGCTGAGATCTGCTAGCCATAGGCTGCTAACAGCTGAGATCTGCTAGCCATAGGCTGCTAACAGCTGAGATCTGCTAGCCATAGGCTGCTAACAGCTGAGATCTGCTAGCCATAAGCTGCTAACAGCTGAGATCTGCTAGCCATAGGCTGCTAACAGCTGAGATCTGCTAGCCATAGGCTGCTAACAGCTGAGATCTGCTAGCCATAGGCTGCTAACAGCTGAGATCTACTAGCCATAGGCTGCTAACAGCTGAGATCTGCTAGCCATAGGCTGCTAACAGCTGAGATCTGCTAGCCATAAGCTGCTAACAGCTGAGATCTGCTAGCTAACTGGCAAGGAAAAAAACAGTCAACATTTTCGGGAGTACAGTAACCTATAAATTGCTGATCGCCCTCTAGTGGCATAAGTAAGATCTGCCAAAAATGCACAGTCAAAGAGGAGAATAATAAAATAAAATAAAAATTCCCTTCAAAATATAGACATACTATGTCAAAATAAATGTGACACTATCTAGGTTTCCATCCAATTTGCGACAGATTTTCATGCAAATATTCTAAAAACCTGCATAAAACAATATGCACATTTTCCCACCAGAGATGTGTTTCCATCAAACTGACTTTTACAGATAGGTTGTGCGTGATGACAGTGCACTTAAAAATAACTTTTATAACTTTTTTGTGGTTAAATTGGGTTTGCGTTTTAAAAAAAAGATGAAAAGTTACATTGGTTTCTATCGCATTTTAAACTTTGCTTATGGTTTTGTCACTAAAACTGTTGTTATATAGCAAATGTACCCAGTCTGGTCTTGGCACGACTGCTCTAGCTAACAGTTTACAGATACAGTGTAGGTAGGCTAGTCCACTGCATAATTACATTATTATGGATAAGAGCGAGAATATATCAAATGGTTGCCAAGAATCGATCATCATGTCATCAGAATAAGACCCTTGGTATTTATTGGAAAGGAGCATCAAGCTCATCACAGTGCACTTTCACCACCCTGTGAAGTTCAGAACTTATTTCATCTGTAGCCTAATAAACTGCATGCTTTCCCAAACTGTATCATCGGGTGACTCCCAAGTTTCCACCGATATTTCTCGCATAATTAATTTTACATACGCGAAAAGATCCCACCATGTCGAACGAACACATTTTCTATCTGCATTTATAAAATTGTACCGGTGTTTCGTGTTTCCGTCAGCTCGGTGATGTGACTTTTCATCAGGTGATTTCGTCAGGTCATTTCGTCAGGTCATTCATCCGCATGAAATGGTTGGATGGAAACGTGGTTACTGTCTGTAAATGGTAACACGTTAGTGCAGGAAATGAAGGAATTGGTTAAAATGCTGGAAGGGAATGCCGAAATTAAACAATATACTATTCAAAATGAGCAAAAGCTGTGTACATTAAGGAAATGGATGCCTGACTCAAACAGAAGCTGCCTCTCTATTCAGTGCCCGTTGTGTTCATTGATCTCAGCAAATAAAGACTTGAGCTATTTTAAGTTTTATGCTATGAAGCGTTTATAAGAACAGAGGCAGCAAGACTGCATGTAACAACCTCTATGTAGTGGCTATGCAGTTATGTTATGAAGGCTTTATGAATGACCTATAAAGCCTTTATAAGAACAGTAGCAGCAGGACTGCATGTAACAACCTGTAACAACCTCTATGTAGTGCTTATGAAGACTTTATGAATGACCTATGAAGCGTTTATAAGAACAGAGGCAGCAAGACTGCATGTAACAACCTCTATGTAGTGGCTATGCAGTTATGTTATGAAGACTTTATGAATGACCTATAAACGTTTATAAGAACAGTAGCAGCAGGACTGCATGTAACAACCTCTATGTAGTGCCTATGCAGTGCTTATGAAGGCTTTATGAATGACCTATGAAGCGTTTATAAGAACAGTAGCAGCAGGACTGCATGTAACAACCTCTATGTAGTGCCTATGCAGTGCTTATGAAGACTTTATGAATGACCTATAAAGCGTTTATAAAGAACAGTAACAGCAGGACTGCATGTAACAACCTGTAACAACCTCTATGTACTGCCTATGCAGTACTTATGAAGACTTTATGAATGACCTATATATCCTTTATACGAACAGTAGCAGTAGGCCAGGTAAACACCACTCACCATCTCCATGGAGCATCAACTAGCCACGGTTGTTTATAAGTGATTTGTGAAGCGTTTATGCGGTGCTTATGAAGTGCGTTATGAATGACCTATGAACCCTTTATAAGACCAGTAGCAGGTCTGCAGGTAACAACCTCTATGTAGTGCCTATGCAATGCTTATGAAGGCTTTATGAATGACCTATAAACCCTTTATAAGACCAGTAGCAGGTCTGCAGGTAACAAAAACCGTTCCTATTCTAAGCTCACAGACCTGGCACATCCATCAATGGCCCACAGGCCTGACTGGCCCCCATCTCTCCTACTGACGTCAGAAACAACCTCCTGGGACCAGCGCCGTCCCGAAAGGGGGGCAGGGTGTTTCTGTGTGTCAGTGTGTGTGGAGGGGGCTGGCCGAGGGTGTGAGTTGGGTTATGTTTAGCAGAGCTGGTAGAGGTGAGGTTTAGCAATGTTTTTTTTGCCTTTTTCAGTTTTTCTACATGAGGGCTACAGACTGGAGCCAGTCAGCCAATCAGCCAGGCAGTTAGCCAATCAGCCAGGCAGTTAGCCAGTCAGCCAGTCAGCCAATCAGCCAATCAGCCAGGCAGTTAGCCAGTCAGCCAATCAGCCAATCAGCCAGGCAGTTAACCAGTCAGCCAATCAGCCAGTCAGCCAGTCAGCCAATCAGCCAGTCAGCCAATCAGCCAGGCAGTTAGCCAGTCAGCCAATCAGCCAGTCAGCCAATCAGCCAGGCAGTTAGCCAGTCAGCCAATCAAAGAGTATTATTATATCTTGTGTTCTTCATTTGGTCATTTAGCAGATGCTCTTATCCAAGTTTAACGTTTTATTAGTTGTGTGTACAGGATAAGCATGGTATACACTAAGTGTACAACACATTAAGAACACCAGCTCTTTCCATGACAGACTGAACAGGTGAAAGCTATGATCCATTATTGATGTCACTTGATAAATCCACTTCAATCAGTGTAGATGAAGGGGAGGAGAAAGGTTAAAGAATGATTTTTAAGCCTTGAGACAGTTGAGACATGGATTGTGTATGTGTGCCATTCAGAGGGTGAATGGGCAAGACAAAATACAGTGCCTTGCGAAAGTATTCGGCCCCCTTGAACTTTGCGACCTTTTGCCACATTTCAGGCTTCAAACATAAAGATATAAAACTGTATTTTTTTTGTGAAGAATCAACAACAAGTGGGACACAATCATGAAGTGGAACGACATTTATTGGATATTTCAAACTTTTTTAACAAATCAAAAACTGAAATATTGGGCGTGCAAAATTATTCAGCCACCTTAAGTTAATACTTTGTAGCACCACGTTTTGCTGCGATTACAGCTGTAAGTCGCTTGGGGTATGTCTCTATCAGTTTTGCACATCGAGAGACTGAAATTTTTTCCCATTCCTCCCTGCAAAACAGCTCGAGCTCAGTGAGGTTGGATGGAGAGCATTTGTGAACAGCAGTTTTCAGTTCTTTCCACAGATTCTCGATTGGATTCAGGTCTGGACTTTGACTTGGCCATTCTAACACCTGGATATGTTTATTTTTGAACCATTCCATTGTAGATTTTGCTTTATGTTTTGGATCATTGTCTTGTTGGAAGACAAATCTCCGTCCCAGTCTCAGGTCTTTTGCAGACTCCATCAGGTTTTCTTCCAGAATGGTCCTGTATTTGGCTCCATCCATCTTCCCATCAATTTTAACCATCTTCCCTGTCCCTGCTGAAGAAAAGCAGGCCCAAACCATGATGCTGCCACCACCATGTTTGACAGTGGGTATGGTGTGATCAGGGTGATGAGCTGTGTTGCTTTTACGCCAAACATAACGTTTTGCATTGTTGCCAAAAAGGTCAATTTTGGTTTCATCTGACCAGAGCACCTTCTTCCACATGTTTGGTGTGTCTCCCAGGTGGCTTGTGGCAAACTTTAAACGACACTTTTTATGGATATCTTTAAGAAATGGCTTTCTTCTTGCCTCTTCCATAAAGGCCAGATGTGTGCAATATACGACTGATTGTTGTCCTATGGACAGAGTCTCCCACCTCATCTGTAGATCTCTGCAGTTCATCCAGAGTGATCATGGGCCTCTTGGCTGCATCTCTGATCAGTCTTCTCCTTGTATGAGCTGAAAGTTTAGAGGGACGGCCAGGTCTTGGTAGATTTGCAGTGGTCTGATACTCCTTCCATTTCAATATTATCGCTTGCACAGTGCTCCTTGGGATGTTTAAAGCTTGGGAAATCTTTTTGTATCCAAATCCGGCTTTAAACTTCTTCACAACAGTATCTCGGACCTGCCTGGAGTGTTCCTTGTTCTTCATGATGCTCTCTGCGCTTTTAACGGACCTCTGAGACTATCACAGTGCAGGTGCATTTATACGGAGACTTGATTACACACAGGTGGATTGTATTTATCATCATTAGTCATTTAGGTCAACATTGGATCATTCAGAGATCCTCACTGAACTTCTGGAGAGAGTTTGCTGCACTGAAAGTAAAGGGGCTGAATAATTTTGCACGCCCAATTTTTCAGTTTTTGATTTGTTAAAAAAGTTTGAAATATCCAATAAATGTCGTTCCACTTCATGATTGTGTCCCCCTTGTTGTTGATTCTTCACAAAAAAATACAGTTTTATATCTTTATGTTTGAAGCCTGAAATGTGGCAAAAGGTTGCAAAGTTCAAGGGGGCCGAATACTTTCGCAAGGCACTGTATTTAAGGACCTTTGAACGGGGTATGGTAGTAGGTGCCAGGCGCACCGGTTTGTGTCAAGAACTGCAACGCTGCCAGGTTTTCAACAGTTTACCGTGGATATCAAGAAAGGTCCACCATCCCAAAGGATATCCAGCCAACTTGACACAACTTTGGAAATCATTGGAGTCAACATGGGCCGACACCTTGTAGAGTCAATGCCCTGACGAATTGAGGCTGTTCTGAGGGCAAAAGGGAGGGGTGCACTCCATATTAGGATGGTGTTACTAATGTTTTGTACACTCAGTGTACATCGTCCAATCAAATGCTTACTTGCAGGTTTCTTCTGGACAATACAACAACAATAAGAAATAATAAAAGAAAACAATATGAAGATAAAGTAAATGTCTCAGTAGAATAGAATAAACATTTTAGCATCAGGATAATATAAGAAGGCACATTTTATAGTCCAATATTTACACGTGTTTTGGGTATTTATTTTTTAATTTAACCTTTAAGGGGGGGGGGTGGCAGTGTATGAATTTGAGCAGTATAAAAAGAGTCAGTGGTTGGGATGTGTGTTACGGTGTGGAGAATCACAGAAGGTGGTCATTCCAGTTGCTGTGTTCAGCCAGTTTGATGGTTTGTAGAGAGAAACTGTCTCTGGGCCTGTTGGTATCAGACCTCATGCTCTGATAGTCTGATGGTTTGTAGAGAGAAACTGTCTCTGAGCCCGTTGGTATCAGACCTCATGCTCTGATAGTCTGATGGTTTGTAGAGAGAAACTGTCTCTGAGCCCGTTGGTATCAGACCTCATGCTCTGATAGTCTGATGGTTTGTAGAGAGAAACTGTCTCTGAGCCTGTTGGTATCAGACCTCATGCTCTGATAGTCTGATGGTTTGTAGAGAGAAACTGTCTCTGGGCCTGTTGGTATCAGACCTCATGCTCTGATAGTCTGATGGTTTGTAGAGAGAAACTGTCTCTGAGCCTGTTGGTATCAGACCTCATGCTCTGATAGTCTGATGGTTTGTAGAGAGAAACTGTCTCTGAGCCTGTTGGTATCAGACCTCATGCTCTGATAGTCTGATGGTTTGTAGAGAGAAACTGTCTCTGAGCCCGTTGGTATCAGACCTCATGCTCTGATAGTCTGATGGTTTGTAGAGAGAAACTGTCTCTGAGCCCGTTGGTATCAGACCTCATGCTCTGATAGTCTGATGGTTTGTAGAGAGAAACTGTCTCTGAGCCCGTTGGTATCAGACCTCATGCTCTGATAGTCTGATGGTTTGTAGAGAGAAACTGTCTCTGAGCCCGTTGGTATCAGACCTCATGCTCTGATAGTCTGATGGTTTGTAGATATAAACTGTCTCTGAGCCTGTTGGTATCAGACCTCATGCTCCGATACCATCTGCCCGACTGTAAGGAAGAGATCAGCTCGCGGCTGGGCTGTGTGGGGTTCTTGATGATGCTACAGGCCTTCCTCTGGCACCATTTCAACTAGTCCTAGATGGGTGGAAGCAAGGTCCCAGTGATGATGTTCACCACCCGCTGGAGGGCCTTGCGGTCGCGGACGAAGCAATTCCCGTACCAGGCCATGAAGCAACCGGTCAGGATGGCGTAGCGGTAGTATTTGGAGAGGACCCGGGGCGGCATGGCAAATTTGTTCTGCCGCCTTAGAAAGTAGAGCCGCTGTTGCGCCATCTTGACCAGAGTGGTGGTGTTGTTGGTCCATGTCAAGTCCTCTGTGATGTGGACTCTGAGGAACTTGAAACTGCTGACTCTCTCTACTGCAGTCCCGTTCATGTGGATCGGGGGCGTGTTCCCTCCTCTGCTTCCTGAAGCCAACAATCAACTTGTTTCTTTTGCTGACGTTGAGGGACAGGTTGGTGTCAAGACACCACACTTACCTCCTCCCTATAGGCTGACTCGTCGTTGTTGGTTTTCAGGCCTGTAACCGTGGTGTCGTAAGCAAGCTTGGTGGTGTCGTGCAAAGCCATGCAGTCGTAGGTGAACAGGGAGTACAGAAGAGGACTGTGGATACAGTGGAGGTAAACCTAGGCATTGAGGGATGATGAGAGAGATATTGTCTCTAGAAACATCATTTAAACTAGGTGATGTCAATCGCATGTGTGGGAGGTGGAACTAAAGGATTGGATAAGGTATATTGAGCAGGGCTAGAGGCTCTATAGTGAACATTAGGGAGAGGCATGCTTAGTCGAGTGATCATAAGGGGTCCAGGGGTCCAGTGAGTAGTGAGGCTCGTTGGAGACGAGGCGATTCAGACAGCTAGCGGGCCGGGGAAAGCAAGCTAGCAGACGGGCCTCAGAGGGAAGTCGTGACGGAGGAAGTCTGTTTATAGCCCCCTTGTGCATTTACGTCGCTAGACCAGTCGTTATGGATTAGTAGGGTTCCATGTAGTAAAGGGGACCAGCCCAATTGGCAAAAATAGGTATAGTGGCCCAAGAAATTGTCCGATGGACCTATTCAGCTAACAGTCAATATGCACTAGACAGCTAGCGGGCCGCGGCTAGCAGGCTATCAAATGGGCATTCAGGGGACGTCGCGACGGAGGGGCCAGTTGAATAACCCCCTCGGGCAGTTCTCCATTGAGAGGGGTTTGATCAGCTCCAGCTGTTCTCCATTGAGAGGGGTTTGATCAGCTCCAGCTGTTCATCATTGAGACGGCTTTGATCAGCACCAGCTGTTCTCCATTGAGAGGGGTTTGATCAGCTCCAGCTGTTCTCCATTTAGATGGGTTTGATCAGCTCCAGCTGTTCTCCATTGAGAGGGGTTTGATCAGCTCCAGCTGTTCTCCATTGAGAGGGGTTTGATCAGCTCCAGCTGTTCTCCATTGAGAGGAGTTTGATCAGCTCCAGCTGTTCTCCATTGAGAGGGGTTTGATCAGCTCCAGCTGTTCTCCATTGAGAGGGGTTTGATCAGCTCCAGCTGTTCTCCATTGAGAGGGGTTTGATCAGCTCCAGCTGTTCTCCATTGAGAGGGGTTTGATCAGCTCCAGCTGTTCTCCATTGAGAGGGGTTTGATCAGCTCCAGCTGTTCTCCACTGAGACAGGTTTGATCAGCACCAGCTGTCATCATTGAGAGGAAGCCTTTCTCTGTTGTTGACGTCAGCAAGTCTGTAATCCAGGCCAGTACACACACACACACACACACACACACACACACACACACACACACACACACACACACACACACACACACACACACACACACACACACACACACACACACACACACACACACACACACACACACACACACACACTCCCCAGAAAAACAAGCAGGTCATTGTGTCCTCTTCCTTATTATGGTGCAGTCTGGGAAGTGTAGTCAGGTAGAAGGTGTTCTGTCCTAGAGGGGAGTTGGTCAGAGGGGACAGGGCCAGGGCTGTTCTGTTTGCCAGACTGATGACGAAGTACACCCTCTCTCTGTCACTCTCTCTATCTCTGTTTATATCTCTCTCAATCTCTCTTTCTGTCTCTCTTGCTCTCTTTCACTTTGTCTCTGTCTCTTTTTTTCTCTGACTCCTTTTCTCTCTCTCTCTGTCTCTCAATTTCAATTTTAATTGAAGGGCTTAATGGCATTGGAAACATGTTAACATTGCCAAAGAAAGTGAAGTAGATAATAAACAAAAGTGAAATAAACAATAAAAATTTACATTAAACATTACACTCACAAAAGTTCTAAAAGAAAAAAGACATTTAAAATGTCATGTTATGTGCAAATAGTTGAAGTACAAAAGGGAAAATAAATTAGCATAAATATGAGTTGTATTTACAATGGTGTTTGTTCTTCACTGGTTGCCATTTCCTCGTGGCAACAGGTCACACATCTTGCTGCTGTGATGGCACACTGTGGAATTTCACCCAGTAGATTTGGGAGTTTATCAAAATTGGATTTGTTTTCAAATTCTTTGTGGGTCTGTGTAATCTGAGGGAAATATGTGTCTCTAATATGGTCATACATTTGGCAGGAGGTTAGGAAGTGCAGCTCAGTTTCCACCTCATTTTGTGGGCAGTGTGAACATAGCTTGTCTTCTCTCCAGGTCTGCCTAAGGTGGCCTTTCTCAATAGCAAGGCAATGCTCACTGAGTCTGTACATAGTCAAAGCTTTCCTTAAATTTGGGTCAGTGACAGTGGTCAGGTATTCTGCCAGTGTGTACTCTCTGTTTAGGGCCAAATAGTCAATATTACTAAAGCAGCAATGTATACAATATACATTGTAATAAAATAATGAAGAAAAATAATATCACCACTAATATCATTTATACCTCTATCTCTACCATTACCACTAGTATCATTTATACCTCTAATATCTCTACTACTACCATCACCACTAGTATCATTTATACCTCTAATATCTCTACTACTACCATCACCACTAGTATCATTTATACCTCTAATATCTCTACTACTACCATTATCACTAGTATCATTTATACCTCTAATATCTTTACTACTACCATTACCACTAGTATCATTTATACCTCTAATATCTCTACTACTACCATTACCACTAGTATCATTTATACCTCTAATATTTCTACTGCTACCATCACCACTAGTATCATTTATACCTCTAATATCTCTACTACTACCATCCCCACTAGTGTCATTTATACCTCTAATATCTCTACCTACTACATACTAAAATGAACATATCCTATCCATAGCCTGTCATCCTCACCATTACATCAGTACTACAACTACCATCATCATTACTACTGCAATACCACCACTATCGCCAGCATCATTAAACTACACCGTTACCATCACCCCTACTACCCGTACCACTACTATTTGGAATAATACTCACAACAACAATAACAATAATAGTAATACTAATAATGAGTAAGTTACAGCTTGCTATGCGTATTTTATTATTCATTGTCTCTCAGGCTATGGCAGGAAAATACATATTTGGCTGCGAGAGGAGCCCATGAGTATTTTTAGTTTTTCCTCTGGGTTCAAAAAGATAATTTTGAAATGAATGTACTAATTTATCTCTTGGTGAGGAATATTTCTCACACTAGAGGATAAAGAAAGTGCATCTCTGTCTCTACCTCCCCTGTCGTGCAGTGACCACATACACGCTCCTCTTTGGGTAGCCATGTCTTTTTATGTCTGCCGGTTTCTATTGCCAGTTGGTGGTCACTCAGCTTGTACTTTGTAAGGATCTGTCTCTGCTTCGTATCTCTGACAGAGTAGAGATAATAATCTCTGTTTAGGGTCACATAGTAATTTAGTCTGCTTTGAGATTTTGTTTTGTTTTTCCAATGTTGTAAATATGATTCCTTTGATTGGTTCATGATTTTTTTGTTTATTGGAATTCTTTCTTTAGAAGCAGTGCTGGTGTCAGCTTGGTTGGTGAGGTCCAACAACCGCTGACTGAGAGGGCTCATTTCTGGGCTCAGCTCTTCGGGTTGAAGTGCTTTAAATCTGAGACTTAAATTTGGACTTGAATTTAGGTGAAGCCAACATTTTAATAATGTTTTTTGTATTTTCATTACTACTGAAAAGCGGCCTAATTCTACCCTAAATGCATTAGTTGGTGTAATTCTGCATGTCAGACTTCAATTGGATGTTTGTCCCACATTTTAAACCCCTAAAACTCTCTTCTGTAAAAAGCCATTGGTAGGATTATGCTGTGAAATATTTTAGTTGGCATTCTAATTGGGATGTTCTAATTGGGATGTTCTAATGTGGATGTTCTAATTGGGATGTTCTAATGTGGGTGTTCTAATTGGGATGTTCTAATGTGGGTGTTCTAATTGGGATGTTCTAATGTGGATGTTCTAATTACTGGAAAGCGGCCTAATTCTGCCCTCAATGCATTAGTTGTTGTAATTCTGCATGTCAGACTTCAATTGGATGTTTGTCCCACATTTTAAACTCCAGTTTATTGACTGGCCCCTAAAACTCACTTCTGCCATTGGTAGGATTATGTTGTGAAATATTTTAGTTGACATTCTAATGTGGATGTTGTAATTGTGATGTTCTAATTTATTTATTTTTACCTTTATTTAACTAGGCAAGTCAGTTAAGAACAAATTCTTATTTTCAATGATGGCCAAGGAACAGTGGGTTTACTGCCTGTACCAGGGCAGAACGACAGATTTGTACCTTGTCAGCTCGGGGATTTGAACTTGCAACCTTCTGGTTTCTAGTAAATCGCACTCACCACTAGGCTACCCTGCCGCCCCAATGTTCTAATTGTGATGTTCTAATGTGGATGTAATAATTGGGATGTTCTAATGTGGATGTTCTAATTGGGATGTTCTAATTGTGATGTTCTAATTGGGATATTGAATAACCTTTGAGTGCGTTCACTGCCATATTAAAGTTTCCCAGACATGTATGGTATTTGCAGATATGGTCAGACCAAGGTATGAGTCGTCTTTAGTGTGTTCAATTATGCTGTTGTTAAAGGTGAATTTATATTTATTTATTTTTTCTTCTGGAAAATCAAGATTTTAGATGGGTTTTTTTAAATGTACTGCCAGGGCCCAATATTACACTGTTAAGGTTCTGCTGAAGACCTTCTTTGGTCGGTGATCGTAGAACCAAATCATGTCCATCTCTCTCTTTCTGTCTCTGTCTCTGTTTATAGCTGGTAGCCACAGAGAAACAGACTGGAATCACAGTGTGTGTGTGTTGCAAAAAATGACAAACGAATCAAACTAAATGATTGGATGTTATTTATCTTTGTGTAGTATAAGATTATTAAATACATCAATCAATGTACATGTAAAACAACAATTCCAAAAAACAACCTGCAGTAGAGGATGCTGGGAAAAAAAGTGAATTTGTTATCATAACTTCAAAATAGAGTTGATGGAATTTCTTATTTAGTTCTGAGTCAGTACCACAAGCATTTTAAAAGTAATAATAGCTTATCTTTGACTTTGAGTTCCACTTACTAGAAGTACTTGAGTTAAAAATGAGGGTTTGTGTGTGCGTATCTGTGCCAACGTGTGTGTGTGCGTGTGTGTGTCTCTGTGTGTGTAGGTATAGATGGTCTGTGCTGAGCCGGGCTGGGTTAGTGAAGTGTACTGACCTGAATTGGAAGGTGTGTGTGACAGTTAGCGGGGCATATTGAAGTGGGAGACTGAGAGGCAGGCAGCAGGACATGGTGAGTCTAGAGGTGGACTGACCTAATGAAGGTAGACTGAGAGGCAGAATTACACATCATTCACAAGCCAGTGACTTGCAGGTAGGGTTGCAAAATTCTGGTAATTTTCCCAAAATAATGGGGGTGGTTTCTTCTATGTGTAGGCTAGTGAAAGCACCGAGGGCCTCTCTCTCAGAGCACCGAGGGCCTCTCTCTCAGAGCACCGAGGGCCTCTCTCTCAGAGCACCGAGGGCCTCTCTCTCAGAGCACCGTGGGCCTCTCTCTCAGAGCACCGTGGGCCTCTCTCTCAGAGCACCGAGGGCCTCTCTCTCAGAGCACCGAGGGCCTCTCTCTCAGAGCACCGAGGGCCTCTCTCTCAGAGCAAAATTATACATTAATCAGTTGTTGTCTTCTTCATCAGACACACTACAGCCTCTTCTTCATCAGACACACTACAGCCTCCTCTTCATCAGGCACACTACAGCCTCTTCTTCATCAGGCACACTACAGCCTCTTCTTCATCAGGCACACTACAGCCTCCTCTTCATCAGACACACTACAGCCTCCTCCTCTTCATCAGACACACTACAGCCTCCTCTTCTTCAGACACACTACAGCCTCCTCTTCATCAGACACACTACAGCCTCCTCTTCATCAGACACACTACAGCCTCCTCTTCATCAGACACACTACAGCCTCTTCTTCATCAGACACACTACAGCCTCCTCTTCATCAGACACACTACAGCCTCCTCTTCATCAGACACACTACAGCCTCCTCTTCATCAGACACACTACAGCCTCCTCTTCATCAGACACACTACAGCCTCTTCTTCATCAGACGCACTACAGCCTCCTCTTCATCAGACACACTACAGCCTCTTCTTCATCAGACACACCACAGCCTCTTCTTCATCAGACACACTACAGCCTCCTCTTCATCAGGCACACTACAGCCTCCTCTTCATCATAGACACTACAGCCTCCTCTTCATCAGACACACTACAGCCTCTTCTTCATCAGACACACTACAGCCTCTTCTTCATCAGACACACTACAGCCTCCTCCTCTTCATCAGACACACTACAGCCTCCTCTTCATCAGGCACACTACAGCCTCCTCTTCATCATAGACACTACAGCCTCCTCTTCATCAGACACACTACAGCCTCTTCTTCATCAGACACACTACAGCCTCTTCTTCATCAGAGACACTACAGCCTCCTCCTCTTCATCAGACACACTACAGCCTCCTCTTCATCAAACACACTACAGCCTCTTCTTCATCAGACACACTACAGCCTCTTCTTCATCAGACACACTACAGCCTCCTCCTCTTCATCAGACACACTACAGCCTCCTCTTCATCAAACACACTACAGCCTCCTCCTCTTCATCAGACACACTACAGCCTCTTCTTCATCAGACACACTACAGCCTCTTCTTCATCAGACACACCACAGCCTCTTCTTCATCAGACACACTACAGCCTCCTCTTCATCAGGCACACTACAGCCTCCTCTTCATCATAGACACTACAGCCTCCTCTTCATCAGACACACTACAGCCTCTTCTTCATCAGACACACTACAGCCTCTTCTTCATCAGACACACTACAGCCTCCTCCTCTTCATCAGACACACTACAGCCTCCTCTTCATCAGGCACACTACAGCCTCCTCTTCATCATAGACACTACAGCCTCCTCTTCATCAGACACACTACAGCCTCTTCTTCATCAGACACACTACAGCCTCTTCTTCATCAGAGACACTACAGCCTCCTCCTCTTCATCAGACACACTACAGCCTCCTCTTCATCAAACACACTACAGCCTCTTCTTCATCAGACACACTACAGCCTCTTCTTCATCAGACACACTACAGCCTCCTCTTCATCAGACACACTACAGCCTCCTCTTCATCAAACACACTACAGCCTCCTCCTCTTCATCAGACACACTACAGCCTCTTCTTCATCAGACACACTACAGCCTCTTCTTCATCAGACACACTACAGCCTCCTCCTCTTCATCAGACACACTACAGCCTCCTCTTCATCAGACACACTACAGCCTCCTCTTCATCAAACACACTACAGCCGCCTCCTCTTCATCAGACACACTACAGCCTCTTCTTCATCAGACACACTACAGCCTCTTCTTCATCAGACACACTACAGCCTCCTCCTCTTCATCAGACACACTACAGCCTCCTCTTCATCAAACACACTACAGCCTCTTCTTCATCAGACACACTACAGCCTCCTCCTCTTCATCAGACACACTACAGCCTCCTCCTCTTCATCAGACACACTACAGCCTCCTCTTCATCAAACACACTACAGCCTCCTCTTCTTCATCAGACACACTACAGCCTCCTCTTCTTCAGACACACTACAGCCTCCTCTTCATCTGACACACTACAGCCTCCTCTTCTTCAGACACACTACAGCCTCCTCTTCATCTGACACACTACAGCCTCCTCTTCATCTGACACACTACAGCCTCCTCTTCTTCAGACACACTACAGCCTCCTCTTCATCTGACACACTACAGCCTCCTCTTCATCTGACACACTACAGCCTCCTCTTCATCTGACACACTACAGCCTCCTCTTCATCTGACACACTATAGCCTCCTCCTCTTCATCAGACACACTACAGCCTCCTCCTCTTCATTATCTTGGCATGTTACAAAGAGAAGAGAATAATCTTTGATTTCTAAAATATTTTCATACTATTGGATTCTAATTACATGTAAATGCAATTTAAATGCGATTTAGTCCCTTTTTTTGAGCATCGGAAATGTGTCAAGTTACTTAAAACATTAGGAAATGACCTATGACCTATAACCTATGACCTATGACCTATAACCTATTTCAATGATGCTGTTATTCTGTACAGTGTTGTCTGTCCATAATGTCATTCTCCACACACAGCATGTTCCCTGTTGTAATGTTGTTATGGTTTCTATTGCCTTCATTAAGTTGACAGTTGGTGCCAGTACGGAGCAGCCTCCCTTTTCAGGTTCTGCTACCACACGGTCACTCTATTCATACACCTGTCTGTTCCTATGGTTTTCTACTGCCTTTGTTGTGATGAGCACATGAACTCTGTGACCATGTGTCCTAGCTGGTTTCCTTGTTTCCTTGTCTCCTTCTCCACTGCAGTGTAACTCATTGTTTTGTCTTCTTCTTTCAGATGACACGTCATCAGGCAGTAGGGTGAGTTACCTCCTGACTGACTGCCTGGCTGGCTGACTGGTTGGCTGACTGACTATCTGACTGGCTGACTATCTGACTGGCTGGCTGACTGGCTGACTATCTGACTGGCTGACTGGCTGACTGACTGGCTGACTATCTGACTGGCTGACTGACTATCTGACTGACTGGCTGGCTGACTATCTGACTGGCTGACTATCTGACTGGCTGACTATCTGACTGGCTGACTATCTGACTGGCTGGCTGACTATCTGACTGGCTGACTGGCTGACTATCTGACTGGCTGACTATCTGACTGACTGACTATCTGACTGACTGGCTGGCTGACTATCTGACTGGCTGACTATCTGACTGGCTGACTGGCTGACTGGCTGACTATCTGACTGGCTGACTATCTGACTGGCTGACTATCTGACTGGCTGACTGGCTGACTATCTGACTATCTGACTGGCTGACTATCTGACTGGCTGACTATCTGACTGGCTGACTATCTGACTGGCTGGCTGGCTGACAATCTGGCTGACTGGCTGACTGGCTGACTATCTGACTGGCTGACTATCTGACTGGCTGACTATCTGACTGGCTGACTATATGACAGGCTGACTATCTGACTGGCTGACTATCTGACTGGCTGACTGGCTGACTATCTGACTGGCTGACTATCTGACTATCTGACTATCTGACTGGCTGACTATCTGACTGGCTGACTATCTGACTGACTGGTTGGCTGACTATCTGACTGACTGGTTGGCTGACTGGCTGACTATCTGACTGGCTGACTATCTGACTGATTGACTGGCTGACTATCTGACTGACTGGTTGGCTGACTATCTGACTGACTGGTTGGCTGACTGGCTGACTATCTGACTGACTGGTTGGCTGACTGGCTGACTATCTGACTGGCTGACTATCTGACTGGCTGACTATCTGACTGGCTGACTATCTGACTGACTGACTATCTGACTGGCTGACTATCTGACTGGCTGACTATCTGACTGGCTGACTGACTGACTATCTGACTGGCTGACTATCTGACTGGCTGACTGGCTGACTGGCTGACTATCTGACTGGCTGGCTGGCTGACAGGCTGGCTGACTATCTGACTGACTGGTTGGCTGACTGACTATCTGACTCATTGACTGGCTGACTATCTGACTGACTGACTATCTGACTGGCTGGTTGGCTGACTGACTGACTGACTGGTTGGCTGGCTGACTATCTGACTGACTGGTTGGCTGACTGACTGACTATCTGACTGACTGACTGGCTGACTATCTGACTGACTGACTGACTATCTGACTGGCTGACTGGCTGACTATCTGACTGACTGGCTGGCTGGCTGACTGGCTGGCTGACTATCTGACTGACTGGTTGGCTGACTGACTATCTGACTCATTGACTGGCTGACTATCTGACTGACTGGCTGACTATCTGACTGACTGGCTGACTGGCTGGCTATCTGACTGACTGGTTGGCTGACTGGCTGACTATCTGACTGGCTGACTATCTTGCTGGCTGGCTGGCTGACTGGCTGGCTGACTGGCTGGCTGACTGGCTGACTATCTGACTGGCTGACTATCTGACTGGCTGTCTGGCTGACTATCTGACTGACTGGCTGACTATCTGACTGACTGGTTGGCTGACTGGCTGACTATCTGACTGGCTGACTATCTGACTGACTGGTTGGCTGACTGACTATCTGACTGATTGACTGGCTGACTATCTGACTGACTGGCTGACTATCTGACTGGCTGGCTGACTGGCTGGCTGACTGGCAGACGATCTGACTGGCTGACTATCTGACTGGCTGACTATCTTACTGACTGGCTGGCTGACTGGCTGACGATCTGACTGGCTGACTATCTGACTGGCTGACTATCTGACTGACTGGCTGGCTGACTATCTTACTGACTGGCTGGCTATCTGACTGACTGGTTGGCTGGCTGACTGACTGACTGTCTGTGTCTGTCTGAATTGATACCATTAGTGCTGACATCAGTGGCCTGTTATTGGATCCATACTCATGTGATGGTACCTGTGATGGTGCCTGTGATGGTGCCTGTGATGGTGCCTGTGATGGTACCTGTGATGGTGCCTGTGATGGTACCTGTGATGGTACCTGTGATGGTGCCTGTGATGGTACCTGTGATGGTGCCTGTGATGGTGCCTGTGATGGTGCCTGTGATGGTACCTGTGATGGTACCTGTGATGGTGCCTGTGATGGTGCCTGTGATGGTACCTGTGATGGTGCCTGTGATGGTGCCTGTGATGGTACCTGTGATGGTGTCTGTGATGGTACCTGTGATGGTGTCTGTGATGGTACCTGTGATGGTACCTGTGATGGTGCCTGTGATGGTACCTGTGATGGTGCCTGTGATGGTACCTGTGATGGTACCTGTGATGGTACCTGTGATGGTGCCTGTGATGGTACCTGTGATGGTATGGTGCCTGTGATGGTGCCTGTGATGGTACCTGATGGTATGATGTGCCTGTGATGGTACCTGTGATGGTGCCTGTGATGGTGCCTGTGATGGTACCTCTGATGGTACCTGTGATGGTACCTGTGATGGTGCCTGTGATGGTACCTGTGATGGTACCTGTGATGGTACCTGTGATGGTGCCTGTGATGGTACCTGTGATGGTACCTGTGATGGTGCCTGTGATGGTACCTGTGATGGTACCTGTGATGGTGCCTGTGATGGTACCTGTGATGGTGCCTGTGATGGTACCTGTGATGGTGCCTGTGATGGTACCTGTGATGGTACCTGTGATGGTACCTGTGATGGTGCCTGTGATGGTGCCTGTGATGGTACCTGTGATGGTACCTGTGATGGTACCTGTGATGGTGCCTGTGATGGTACCTGTGATGGTGCCTGTGGGGGAACTTGGAACAACAAGAAGAATTTAAATAGTTTGGGGTCTACTTAGTTTAAGACACAGATGAAGACTCCGTATTTTAATGTATTTCATGTGTTTAATTTTGATAATTTAATTCAACGTGTTTTAACTATCCGTTGCTTTGTTTTCAGTTTTATTTTTACTTTAGAAAGACAATCCCATATATAGTCTGTCTATTGAGTTGATTAAACATTGACTGAACTCAAATAAAATACAATTTTACACTCAGTTTGGTCAGAACTTAGGAGTCCGATGTTGATGTAAGCAATGATCACATGGTACAGAGAAAGGAGAGGTAGAGAGAATGAGAGGTAGAGAGAATGAGAGGTAGAGAGAATGAGAGGTAGAGAGAATGAGAGGTAGAGAGAATGAGAGGTAGAGAGAATGAGAGGTAGAGAGAATGAGAGGTAGAGAGAATGAGAGGTAGAGAGAGACAGGTAGAGGTAGAAAGAGACAGGTAGAGGTAG
>NC_088229.1:72519875-72549875 GCF_036934945.1 Oncorhynchus masou masou
CTACCAGGTGGGTGGTATAGAGGAGATGGACCCACTGGTTGTCCTCTAGGTTACAGAGAGCTGGTAGTCCCATCCACCAACCTACCAGGTGGGTGGTATAGAGGAGACGGACCCACTGGTTGTCCTCTAGGTTACAGAGAGCTGGTAGTCCCATCCACCACACTACCAGGTGGGTGGTATAGAGGAGACGGACCCACTGGTTTCCCTCTAGGTTACAGAGAGCTGGTAGTCCCATCCACCAACCTACCAGGTGGGTGGTATAGAGGAGACGGACCCACTGGTTTCCCTCTAGGTTACAGAGAGCTGGTAGTCCCATCCACCAACCTACCAGGTGGGTGGTATAGAGGAGACGGACCCACTGGTTGTCCTCTAGGTTACAGAGAGCTGGTAGTCCCATCCACCAACCTACCATGTGGGTGGTATAGAGGAGACGGACCCACTGGTTGCCCTCTAGGTTACAGAGAGCAGGTAGTCCCATCCACCACACTACCATGTGGGTGGTATAGAGGAGATGGACCCACTGGTTTCCCTCTAGGTTACAGAGAGCTGGTAGTCCCATCCACCAACCTACCAGGTGGGTGGTATAGAGGAGATGGACCCACTGGTTTCCCTCTAGGTTACAGAGAGCTGGTAGTCCCATCCACCAACCTACCAGGTGGGTGGTATAGAGGAGACGGACCCACTGGTTTCCCTCTAGGTTACAGAGAGCTGGTAGTCCCATCCACCAACCTACCAGGTGGGTGGTATAGAGGAGATGGACCCACTGGTTGCCCTCTAGGTTACAGAGAGCTGGTAGTCCCATCCACCAACCTACCAGGTGGGTGGTATAGAGGAGATGGACCCACTGGTTGCCCTCTAGGTTACAGAGAGCTGGTAGTCCCATCCACCACACTACCAGGTGGGTGGTATAGAGGAGAAGGACCCAGATGTTATTGCGGGTGTAGTGAAATTGGAAAAAGAACAACAATACGAAGAGTTAGCTTCTATAATCTTTTTGTCTCTGTAAAGAAGAACAAACAGCAAAAACATATACATGATCAAATACAGATCTTAGAATCAACTATTGAAGACTGCCAGAACCCACTGGATTCTCCAATTACATTAAATGAATTACAGGACTAATAAAAACCATCCAACCCAAAAAGGCCTGTGGTGTTGATGGTATCCTCAATTAAATTATAAAATATACAGACAACAAATTCCAATTGACTATACTAAAACTCTTTAACATCATCCTTAGCTCTGGCATCTTCCCCAATATTTGGAACCAAGGACTGATCACCCCAATCCACAAAAGTGGAGACAAATTTGACCCCAATAACTACCGTGGAATATGCGTCAACAGTAACCTTGGGAAAATCCTCTGCATTATCACTAACAGCAGACTCGTACATTTCCTCAATGAAGACAATGTACTGAGCAAATGTCAAATTGGCTTTTTACCAATTTACCGTACAACAGACCATGTATTCACCCTGCACACACTAATTGACAACCAAACAAACCAAAACAAAGGCAAAGTCTTCTCATGCTTTGTTGATTTCAAAAAAGCCTTCGACATCAATTTGGCATGAGGGTCTGCTATACAAACTGATGGAAAGTGGTGTTGGGGGTGAAGCCCCACCCTCTTCAACATATACAGTGCCTTGCGAAAGTATTCGGCCCCCTTGAACTTTGCGACCTTTTGCCACATTTCAGGCTTCAAACATAAAGATATAAAACTGTATTTTTTTGTGAAGAATCAACAACAAGTGGGACACAATCATGAAGTGGAACAACATTTATTGGATATTTCAAACTTTTTTAACAAATCAAAAACTGAAAAATTGGGCGTGCAAAATTATTCAGCCCCTTTACTTTCAGTGCAGCAAACTCTCTCCAGAAGTTCAGTGAGGATCTCTGAATGATCCAATGTTGACCTAAATGACTAATGATGATAAATACAATCCACCTGTGTATAATCAAGTCTCCGTATAAATGCACCTGCACTGTGATAGTCTCAGAGGTCCGTTAAAAGCGCAGAGAGCATCATGAAGAACAAGGAACACACCAGGCAGGTCCGAGATACTGTTGTGAAGAAGTTTAAAGCCGGATTTGGATACAAAAAGATTTCCCAAGCTTTAAACATCCCAAGGAGCACTGTGCAAGCGATAATATTGAAATGGAAGGAGTATCAGACCACTGCAAATCTACCAAGACCTGGCCGTCCCTCTAAACTTTCAGCTCATACAAGGAGAAGACTGATCAGAGATGAAGCCAAGAGGCCCATGATCACTCTGGATGAAATGCAGAGATCTACAGCTGAGGTTGGAGACTCTGTCCATAGGACAACAATCAGTCGTATATTGCACAAATCTGGCCTTTATGGAAGAGTGGCAAGAAGAAAGCCATTTCTTAAAGATATCCATAAAAAGTGTTGTTTAAAGTTTGCCACAAGCCACCTGGGAGACACACTAAGCATGTGGAAGAAGGTGCTCTGGTCAGATGAAACCAAAATTGAACTTTTTGGCAACAATGCAAAACGTTATGTTTGGCGTAAAAGCAACACAGCTCATCAACCACAACACACCATTCCCACTGTCAAACATGGTGGTGGCAGCATCATGGTTTGGGCCTGCTTTTCTTCAGCAGGGACGGGGAAGATGGTTAAAATTGATGGGAAGATGGATGGAGCCAAATACAGGACCATTCTGGAAGAAAACCTGATGGAGTCTGCAAAAGACCTGAGACTGGGACGGAGATTTGTCTTCCAACAAGACAATGATCCAAAACATAAAGCAAAATCTACAATGGAATGGTTCAAAAATAAACATATCCAGGTGTTAGAATGGCCAAGTCAAAGTCCAGACCTGAATCCAATCGAGAATCTGTGGAAAGAACTGAAAACTGCTGTTCACAAATGCTCTCCATCCAACCTCACTGAGCTCGAGCTGTTTTGCAAGGAGGAATGGGAAAAAATTTCAGTCTCTCGATGTGCAAAACTGATAGAGACATACCCCAAGCGACTTACAGCTGTAATCGCAGCAAAAGGTGGCGCTACAAAATATTAAAGGGGCTGAATAATTTTGCACACCCAATTTTTCAGTTTTTGATTTGTTAAAAAAGTTTGAAATATCCAATAAATGTCGTTCCACTTCGTGATTGTGTCCCACTTGTTGTTGATTCTCCACAAAAAAATACAGTTTTATATCTTTATGTTTGAAGCCTGAAATGTGGCAAAAGGTCGCAAAGTTCAAGGGGGCCGAATACTTTCGCAAGGCACTGTATATCAACGAATTGGCGCGGGCACTAGAATGCTATTTGGCCCTAATCAGAGAGTACACAGCGGCAGAATACCTGACCACTGTGACTGACCCAAACTTAAGGAAAGCTTTGACTATGTACAGACTCAGCGAGCATAGCCTTGCTTTTGAGAAAGGCTGCCGTAGGCAGACATGGCTCTCAAGAGAAGACAGGCTATGTGCTCACTGCCCACAAAATGAGGTGGAAACTGAGCTGTACTCCCTAACCTCCTGCCAAATGTATGACCATATTAGAGAGACATATTTCCCTCAGATTACACAGATCCACAAAGAATTCGAAAACAAATCCAATTTTGATAAACTCCCATATCTACTGGGTGAAATTCCACAGTGTGCATCACAGCAGCAAGATTTGTGACCTGTTGCCACGAGAAAAGGGCAACCAGTGAAGAACACACACCATTGTAAATACAACCCATATTCATGCTAATTTATTTTCTTATTTATTATCTTGTGTCCTTTATCCATTTGTACATTGTTAAAACACTGTATATATATAATATGACATTTGTAATGTCTTTATTGTTTGAAAATTCTGTATGTGTAATGTTTACTGTTCATTTTTATTGTTTATTTCACTTTTGTATATTATCTACCTCACTTGCTTTGGCAATGTTAACACATGTTTCCCATGCCCATAAAGCCCCTTGAATTGAATTGAAATTAATTGAATTGAGAGAGATCAGAACATGATGATTCTTCATATTTCACCCAGTAGATATGAGAGTTAATCAAAATCAGGTTTGTTTTTTAATTCTGTGTGGATCTGTGTAATCTGAGGGAATCTGTCTCTCTCTCTCTCCATCGTCCTGTTCTGACCTCTCTCACTGTCTCTCTCTCTCTCCATTATCCTGTTCTGACCTCTCTCTCTCTCTCTCTCGCTCTCCATCGTCCTGTTCTGATCTCTCTCTCTCCATTATCCTGTTCTGACCTCTCTCTCTCTCTGTCTCTCTCTCCATCGTCCTGTTCTGACCTCTCTCACTGTCTCTCTCTCTCTCCATTATCCTGTTCTGACCTCTCTCTCTCTCTGTCTCTCTCTCCATCGTCCTGTTCTGACCTCTCTCTCTCTCTCTCTCTCCGTCATCCTGTTCTGACCTCTCTCACTGTCTCTCTCTCTCTCCATTATCCTGTTCTGACCTCTCTCTCTCACTGTCTCTCTCTCCATTATCCTGTTCTGACCTCTCTCTCTCTCTCCATCGTCCTGTTCTGATCTCTCTCTCTCCATCGTCCTGTTCTGACCTCTCTCACTGTCTCTCTCTCTCCATCGTCCTGTTCTGATCTCTCTCTCTGTCTCTCTCTCCATCGTCCTGTTCTGACCTCGCTCTCTCTGTCTCTCTCCGTCGTCCTGTTCTGACCTCTCTCTCTCTGTCTCTCTCCGTTGTCCTGTTCTGACCTCTCTCACTGTCTCTCTCTCCATTATCCTGTTCTGACCTCTCTCTCTCTCTCTCCATCGTCCTGTTCTGACCTCTCTCTCTCTCTCCATCGTCCTGTTCTGACCTCTCACTGTCTCTCTCTCTCTCCATTATCCTGTTCTGACCTCTCTCTCTCTCTGTCTCTCTCTCCATCGTCCTGTTCTGACCTCGCTCTCTCTGTCTCTCTCCGTCGTCCTGTTCTGACCTCTCTCACTGTCTCTCTCTCTCTCCATTATCCTGTTCTGACCTCTCTCTCTCTCTCTCTCTCTCCATCGTCCTGTTCTGATCTCTCTCCATCATCCTGTTCTGACCTCTCTCTCGCTCTCTCTGTCTCTCTCCGTCGTCCTGTTCTGACCTCTCTCACTGTCTCTCTCTCTCTCCATTATCCTGTTCTGACCTCTCTCTCTCTCTGTCTCTCTCTCCATCGTCCTGTTCTGACCTCTCTCTCTCTGTCTCTCTCCGTCGTCCTGTTCTGACCTCTCTCACTGTCTCTCTCTCTCTCCATTATCCTGTTCTGACCTCTCTCTCTCTCTGTCTCTCTCTCCATCGTCCTGTTCTGACCTCTCTCTCTCTCTCTCTCTCCGTCATCCTGTTCTGACCTCTCTCACTGTCTCTCTCTCTCTCCATTATCCTGTTCTGACCTCTCTCTCTCACTGTCTCTCTCTCCATTATCCTGTTCTGACCTCTCTCTCTCTCTCCATCGTCCTGTTCTGATCTCTCTCTCTCTGTCTCTCTCTCCATCGTCCTGTTCTGACCTCGCTCTCTCTGTCTCTCTCCGTCGTCCTGTTCTGACCTCTCTCACTGTCTCTCTCTCTCTCCATTATCCTGTTCTGACCTCTCTCTCTCTCTCTGTCTCTCTCTCCATCATCCTGTTCTGACATCTGTCACTCTCTCCATCGTCCTGTTCTGACCTCTCTCTCTCTGTCACTCTCTCCATTATCCTGTTCTGACCTCTCTCTCTCCGTCTCTCTCTCCATCGTCCTGTTCTGATCTGGCTCTCTCTCTCTCCATCGTCCTGTTCTGTCCTCTCTCCCTCTGTCTCTGCAGGCACAGCAATAGTCTCTCTGGTCGTGTGAAGTAGAGATGGGTCTGTTATGTAACAAATGTATAGAACTGTAGAGAGAGAGAGAGACAGAGAGAGAGAGATCAGAACAGGATGAGAGAGAGAGAGAGAGAGAGAGAGGTCAGAACAGGATGAGAGCGAGAGAGAGGTCAGAGCAGGATGAGAGAGAGAGAGAGAGAGAGAGGGTCAGAACAGGATGAGAGCGAGAGAGAGAGGTCAGAGCAGGATGAGAGCGAGAGAGAGAGGTCAGAGCAGGATGAGAGAGAGAGGTCAGAACAGAATGATGGAGAGAGAGACATGTACATTAACCATCGTTACAACATTGTATATAGACATAATATGACATTTGTATTGTCTTTATTCTTTTAAAAATTATTGATGTGTAATGTTTACTGTTCATTTTATTGTTTTTTAAAACTTTTGTATATTACCTACTTCACTTGCATTGGCAATGTTGACATATGTTTCCCATGCCAATAAAGCCCCTTGAATTGAAATAGAGACAGAGACAGAGAGAGAGAAAGAGAGAGAGACAGAGAGAGAGAGAGACAGAGAGAGAGAGACAGAGAGAGAGAGAGAGACAGAGAGAGAGAGAGAGACAGAGAGAGACAGAGAGAGACAGAGAGACAGACAGAGAGACAGAGAGAGAGACAGAGAGAGAGACAGAGAGAGAGACAGAGAGAGAGAGAGACAGAGAGAGAGAGACAGAGAGAGAGACAGAGAGAGAGAGAGACAGAGAGAGAGAGAGAGAGAGAGAGACAGAGAGAGAGAGAGAGAGAGAGAGACAGAGAGACTTCTAATCAGGTCTGTGAGGACTACTACTACTACTGATGTCCTTCCCCTCTGGAGGTTTCCCCGGCTGCAGGCTACTGTGGAGGGATGGTTGAATGTGGATTCATTATTTAATGAAGCAATGAATAAATTCATTTGATTCTACAAAAGTGCTATCTGGAACCTAAAAGTGTTCTTCTGCTGTCCCCATAGGAGAACCATTTGAAGAACCCTTTTTCGTTCAGGTAGAACACCTTTTGGGTTCCATGTAGGACCCTTTCCACAGAGGATTCTACATGGAGCGCGAAAAAGTTCTACATGGAACCAAAATGGGTTGTCCTATCGAGACGGCTGAACAATCATTTTGGAACCCCTTTTTTCTAAGTGTATGGAAAACAGCATCAGTTGTTACTGATTGGACTTTTCTGGCTAAATTAATGAATGAAGTCTGTCGTTGTGAATGACAGGAGAAAAGCTTAATTCATTGTATTCAACGAGGAGAAAAGCCCGATTCATTATATTGAATATTTGGATGCGATGGACACAGTTATATCACAGTCAACATGTGCAGTAGGCAGTTGCACGGTGTGTGTGTGTGTGTGTGTGTGTGTGTGTGTGTGTGTGTGTGTATGTATATATATATATATATATATATATATATATATATATATATATATATATATATATATATATATGCAGTGTGTGTGTGTGTTGGGTGTGTATATATATATGCAGTGTGTGTGTGTATATGCAGTGTGTGTGTATGCTGTGTGTGTGTGTGTGTGTGTGTGTGTGTGTGTGTGTGTGTGTGTGTGTGTGTGTGTGTGTGTGTGTGTGTTTGCAGTGTGTGTGTCTGTGTGTGTGTAGGTGTGTTGGGTGTGTGTGTGTGTGTGTGTGTGTGTGTATGCAGTGTGTGTGTGTGTAACCGTAACGTGTGTCTCTCTGGTGTCCAGCAGTACCAGGACAGTAACATGCAGAACGTGGTACATGACCTCACCAGTTACCTGGAACAGCGGCTGGACCCCGGAGGAGACAACAAGCTTCTATTCTATGACTTGTGCACCATCATCAAAACAGGTGGGTCACACACACACATAGCAAACACACACATAGCACACACATGGCACACACACACACACACATAGCACACACACACACACATAGCACACACACACACAGACAGACAGGCAGACAGACAGACACACACATAGCACACACACACAATCCTAACCCAAAGCACACACACATAGCACACACACACACTCCTAACACAAAGCACACACACACAGACAGACAGACAGACAGACAGACACACACACACACACTCCTAACACAAAGCACACACACACACACACACACACTCCTAACACAAAGCACACACACACACACACTCCTAACACAAAGCACACACACACACACTCCTAACACAAAGCACACACACACACACACACTCCTAACACAAAGCACACACACACACACACACTCCTAACACAAAGCACACACACATAGCACACACACACAGACATAGCACACACACACACACACATAGCACACACACACACACACATAGACAGACAGACACACTTACTTCCGGCGCCGACAGAGATGGCCGCCTCGCTTCGCGTTCCATTTTTATTTATTTTTTTACGTGTTATTTCTTACATTAGGACCCCAGGTCATCTTAGGTTTCATTACATACAGTCGAGAAGAACTACTGAATATAAGAGCAGCGTCAACTCACCATCAGTACGACCAAGAATATGACTTTCGCGAAGCGGATCCTGTGTTCTGCCTTTCAACCAGGACAACGGAATGGATCCCAGCCGGCGACCCAAAAAACGACTCCGTAAAAGAGGGAAACGAGGCGGTCTTCTGGTCAGACTCCGGAGACGGGCACATCGCGCGCCACTCCCTAGCATACTACTCGCCAATGTCCAGTCTCTTGACAACAAGGTTGACGAAATCCGAGCAAGGGTAGCATTCCAGAGGGACATCAGAGACTGTAACGTTCTTTGCTTCACGGAAACATGGCTCACTGGAGAGACGCTATCGGAGTCGGTGCAGCCAGCTGGTTTCTCCACGCATCGCGCCGACAGAAACAAACATCTTTCTGGTAAGAAGAGGGGCGGGGACGTATGCCTTATGGCTAACGAGACGTGATGTGGTCACAACAACATACAGGAACTCAAGTCCTTCTGTTCACCTGATTTAGAATTCCTCACAATCAAATGTTGACCGCATTATCTACCAAGAGAATTCTCTTCGATTATAATCACAGCCGTATATATTCCCCCCCAAGCAGACACATCGATGGCTCTGAACGAACTTTATTTGACTCTTTGCAAACTGGAATCCACACATCCTGAGGCTGCATTCATTGTAGCTGAGGGATTTTAACAAGGCGAATCTGAAAACAAGACTCCCTAAATTGTATCAGCATATCGATTGCGCAACCAGGGCTGGTAAAACCTTGGATTATTGCTATTCTAACTTCCGCGATGCATATAAGGCCCTGCCCCGCCCTCCTTTCGGAAAAGTTGACCATGACTCCATTTTGTTGCTCCCTGCCTACAGACAGAAGCTAAAACAAGAAGCTCCCACGCTGAGGTCTGTTCAACGCTGGTCCGACCAATCTGATTCCACGCTCCAAGATTGCTTCCATCACGTGGACTGGGATATGTTTCGTATTGCGTCAAACAACAACATTGACGAATACGCTGATTCGGTGAGCGAGTTCATTAGAACATGCGTTGAAGATGTCATTCCCATAGCAACGATTAAAACATTCCCAAACCATAAACCGTGGATTGATGGCAGCATTCGCGTGAAACTGAAAGTGCGAACCACTGCTTTTAATCAGGGCAAGGTGACCGGAAACATGACCGAATACAAACAGTGTAGCTATTCCCTGCGCAAGGCAATCAAACAAGCTAAGCGTCAGTATAGAGACAAAGTAGAATCGCAATTCAACGGCTCAGACACAAGAGGTATGTGGCAGGGTCTACAGTCAATCACGGATTACAAAAAGAAAACCAGCCCAATCACGGACCAGGATGCCTTGCTCCCAGGCAGACTAAATAACTTGTTTTGCCCGCTTTGAGGACAATACAGTGCCACTGACACGGCCCGCAACCAAAACCTGCGGACTCTCCTTCACTGCAGCCGAGGTGAGTAAAACATTTAAACGTGTTAACCCTCGCAAGGCTGCAGGCCCGGATGGCATCCCCAGCCGCGTCCTCAGAGCATGCGCAGACCAGCTGGCTGGTGTGTTTACGGACATATTCAATCAATCCCTATACCAGTCTGCTGTTCCCACATGCTTCAAGAGGGCTACCATTGTTCCTGTTCCCAAGGAAGCTAAGGTAACTGAGCTAAACGACTACCCCCCCTTAGCACTCACTTCCATCATCATGAGGTGCTTTGAGAGACAAGTCACGGACCATATCACCTCTACCCTACCTGACACCCTAGACCGACTCCAATTTGCTTACCGCCCAAATAGGTCCACAGACGATGCAATCTCAACCACACTGCACACTGCCCTAACCCATCTGGACAAGAGGAATACCTATGTGAGAATGCTGTTCATCGACTACAGCTCATTATTTAACACCATAGTACCCTCCAAACTCGTCATCAAGCTCGAGACCCTGGGTCTCGGCCCCGCCCTGTGCAACTGGGTACTGGACTTCCTGACGGGCCGCCCCCAGGTGGTGAGGGTAGGCAACAACATCTCCACCCCGCTGATCCTCAACACTGGGGCCCCACAAGGGTGTGTTCTGAGCCCTCTCCTGTACTCCCTGTTCACCTACGACTGCGTGGCCACGCACGCCTCCAACTCAATCATCAAGTTTGCGGACGACACAACAGTGGTTGGCTTAATTACCAACAACGACGAGACGGCCTACAGGGAGGAGGTGAGGGCCCTCGGAGTGTGGTGTCAGGAAAATATCCTCACACTCAATGTCAACAAAACTAAGGAGATGATTGTGGACTTCAGGAAACAGCAGAAGGAGCAGCCCCCTATCCACATCGATGGAACAGTAGTGGAGAGGGTAGTACGTTTTAAGTTCCTCGGCGTACACATCACAGACAAACTGAATTGGTCCACCCACACAGACAGCATCGTGAAGAAGACGCAGCAGCGCCTCTTCAACCTCAGGAAGCTGAAGAAATTCAGCTTGTCACCAAAAGCACTCACACACCTCTACAGATGCACAATCGAGAGCATCCTGTTGGGCTGTATCACCGCCTGGTACGGCAACTGCTCCGCCCACAACCGTAAGGCTCTCCAGAGTGTAGTGAGGTCTGCACAACGCATCACCGGGGGCAAACTACCTGCCCTCTAGGACACCTACACCACCCGATATCACAGGAAGGCCATAAAGATCATCAAGGACAACAACCACCCGAGCCACTGCCTGTTCACCCCGCTATCATCCAGAAGGTGAGGTCAGTACAGGTGCATCAAAGCTGGGACCGAGAGACTGAAAAACAGCTTCTATCTCAAGGCCATCAGACTGTTAAACAGCCACCACTAACATTGAGTGTCTGCTGCCTACACACTGACTCAACTCCAGCCACTTTAATAATGGGAATTGATGGGAGTTTATGTAAAATATATCACTTGTCACTTTAAACAATGCTACCTAATATAATGTTTACATACCCTACATTATTCATCTCATATGTATATACTGTACTCTATATCATCTACTGCATCTTTATGTAATACATGTATCACTAGCCACTTTAACTAAGCCACTTTGTTTACATACTCATCTCATATGTATATACTGTACTCGATACCATCTACTGTATCTTGCCTATGCTGCTCTGTACCATCACTCATTCATATATCTTTATGTAGATATTCTTTATCCCTTTACACTTGTATGTATAAGACAGTAGTTTTGCATTTCGCTACACTCGCATTAACATCTGCTAACCATGTGTATGTGACAAGTAAAATTTGATTTAATTTGACACACACATAGCACACACAGACAGACAGACAGACACACACACACACACACACACACACACACATAACACATAGCACACACACACAGACAGACAGACACACACACACATAGCACACACACACAGACAGACAGACACACACAGACACACACACATAACACATAGCACACACACACATGTAGCACGCACACAGACAGAAACACACACACACACACACAGATAGACAGACACACAAACACACACACACATAGCACACACACACAGACAGACAGACACACACACACACACATAACACATAGCACACACACACATGTAGCACGCACACAGACAGACACACACACACAGACGGACACACCCACACACACATAGCGCACACACACAGACAGACACACACCAGGCTATATGATACAGAACTGGGACCAGGCTATATAATACAGATATTAAACAGGTCTGGGACCAGGCTATATGATACAGAACTGGGACCAGGCTATATAATACAAAACTGGGACCAAGCTATATGATACAAAACTGGGACCAGGCTATATGATAGAGATATTAAACAGGTCTGTGACCAGGCTATATGATAGAGATCTGGGACCAGGCTATATAATACAAAACTGGGACCAGGCTATATAATACAAAACTGGGACCAGGCTATATAATACAAAACTGGGACCAGGCTATATAATACAAAACTGAGACCAGGCTATATGATACAAAACTGGGACCAGGCTATATGATACAAAACTGGAACCAGGCTATATGATATAAATATTAAACAGGTCTGGGGTCAGGCTATATGATACAGATCTGGGACCAGGCTATATGACACAAAACTGGGACCAGGCTATATGATACAAAACTGGGACCAGGCTATATAATACAAAACTGGGACCAGGCTATATAATACAAAACTGGGACCAGGCTATATAATACAAAACTGAGACCAGGCTATATGATACAAAACTGGGACCAGGCTATATGATACAAAACTGGGACCAGGCTATATGATACAAAACTTGAACCAGGCTATATGATACAAAACTGGGACCAGGCTATATAATACAAAACTGGAACCAGGCTATATGATACAAAACTGAGACCAGGCTATATGATACAAAACTGGAACCAGGCTATATGATATAGATATTAAACAGGTCTGGGGTCAGGCTATATGATACAGAACTGGGACCAGTGGTGTAACATGGTGCAGTGTCTCTGTCTGTGGCAGAGCTCTGTGTGTATGTTGTGTTGCGTGTTGTGTTGTGTTGTGTTGTGTGTGTGGTATAGAAGACATATACCAAAGCTCTATATTGCCGCAGTGCCCTGAAGTGGCAAGGGGGGATCGGATGTGACAGGCTGTGCACTGCTTTCCCTGCACTCCACCCTGGCCCCCTCCCTGCCCTCTCATCCCTGCACTCCACCCTGGCCCCCTCCCTGCCCTCTCATCCCTGCACTCCACCCTGGCCCCCTCCCTGCGCTTCACTCTGCACCCCTCCCTCCGCTCCACCCTGCCCTCTCATCCCTACGCTCCACCCTGCCCCCCTCCCTGCCCTCTCATCCCTGCACTCCACCCTGGCCCCCTCCCTGCGCTCCACCCTGCCCCATCCCTACGCTCCACCCTGCCCCCCTCCCTGCCCTCTCATCCCTGCACTCCACCCTGGCCCCCTCCCTGCGCTCCACCCTGCCCCCTCCCTGCACTCCACCCTGCCCCCTCCCTGCCCTCTCATCCCTGCACTCCACCCTGGCCCCCTCCCTGCGCTCCACCCTGCCCCCTCCCTGCCCTCTCATCCCTGCACTCCACCCTGGCCCCCTCCCTGCCCTCTCATCCCTGCACTCCACCCTGGCCCCCTCCCTGCCCTCTCATCCCTGCACTCCACCCTGGCCCCCTCCCTGCGCTTCACTCTGCACCCCTCCCTCCGCTCCACCCTGCCCTCTCATCCCTACGCTCCACCCTGCCCCCTCCCTGCCCTCTCATCCCTGCACTCCACCCTGGCCCCCTCCCTGCGCTCCACCCTGCCCCCTCCCTGCACTCCACCCTGCCCCCTCCCTGCCCTCTCATCCCTGCACTCCACCCTGGCCCCCTCCCTGCGCTCCACCCTGCCCCCTCCCTGCACTCCACCCTGGCCCCCTCCCTGCGCTCCACCCTGCCCCCTCCCTGCACTCCACCCTGCCCCCCTCCCTGCCCCCCTCCCTGCACTCCACCCTGCCCCCCCTCCCTGCGCTCCACCCTGCCCCCCCTCCCTACGCTCCACCCTGCCCCCTCCCTGCGCTCCACCCTGCAACCCCTCCCTGCGCTCCACCCTGCCCCCTCCCTGCACTCCACCCTGCCCCACTCCCTGCACTCCACCCTGCCCCCCTCCCTGCGCTCCACCCTGCCCCCTCCCTGCGCTCCACCCTGCCCCCCTCCCTGCGCTCCACCCTGCCCCCCCTCCCTGCGCTCCACCCTGCCCCCTCCCTGCGCTCCACCCTGCCCCCTCCCTGCCCTCCACCCTGCCCCCTCCCTGCGCTCCACCCTGCCCCCCTCCCTGCGCTCCACCCTGCCCCCCTCCCTGCGCTCCACCCTGCCTCCCTCCCTGCGCTCCACCCTGCCCCCCCTCCCTGCGCTCCACCCTGCCCCCCCTCCTTGCGCTCCACCCTGCCCCCTCCCTGCGCTCCACCCTGCCCCCTCCCTGCGCTCCACCCTGCCCCCCTCCCTGCGCTCCACCACGTAGCACACAGCACGTACTGTACACCACACCATCTGTACAACTACAGATTGTAACTGTCACACATCTCTTGTCTTCGAACAGCCACGAAAGCAGACGGATTTGCACTTTACCACTTGGGAGAATGCAACAATGTAAGTGAACCACATACTGTCTCGTCAGATCGACTACTCTGAGCTCCACTGATCTGGTCTAGTGAGTGATGAGTGTTAAAGCCACAATCCTCAGTTAATAATGAGGCATTAACAATGTATATCCTCAAGAATACATCTCAGTAAATCATTCATTAAAATAACAGTAAACACCTTTCTACTGGGTCTCAGAGTGTAAATTAATCTGGTTTACTGAGTGATTAGTGTGTACTAATCTATAGTGATTGGTGTGTACTAATCTATAGTGATTAGTGAGTACTAATCTATAGTGATTAGTGATTAGTGAGTACTAATCTATAGTGATTAGTGAGTACTAATCTATAGTGATTAGTGTGTACTAATCTATAGTGATTAGTGTGTACTAATCTATAGTGATTAGTGAGTACTAATCTATAGTGATTAGTGAGTACTAATCTATAGTGATTAGTGTGTACTAATCTATAGTGATTAGTGTGTACTAATCTATAGTGATTAGTGAGTACTAATCTATAGTGATTAGTGTGTACTAATCTATAGTGATTAGTGATTAGTGTGTACTAATCTATAGTGATTAGTGTGTACTAATCTATAGTGATTAGTGAGTACTAATCTATAGTGATTAGTGAGTACTAATCTATAGTGATTAGTGAGTACTAATCTATAGTGATTAGTGATTAGTGTGTACTAATCTATAGTGATTAGTGAGTACTAATCTATAGTGATTAGTGAGTACTAATCTATAGTGATTAGTGAGTACTAATCTATAGTGATTAGTGTGTACTAATCTATAGTGATTAGTGTGTACTAATCTATAGTGATTAGTGAGTACTAATCTATAGTGATTAGTGAGTACTAATCTATAGTGATTAGTGTGTACTAATCTATAGTGATTAGGGTGTACTAATCTATAGTGATTAGTGTGTACTAATCTATAGTGATTAGTGAGTACTAATCTATAGTGATTAGTGTGTACTAATATGTAGTGATTAGTGTGTACTAATCTATAGTGATTAATGATATGTGTGTACTAATCTATAGTGATTAGTGAATAGTGTGTACTAATCTATAGTGATTAGTGTGTACTAATCTATAGTGATTAGTGAGTACTAATCTATAGTGATTAGTGAGTACTAATCTATAGTGATTAGTGAGTACTAATCTATAGTGATTAGTGAGTACTAATCTATAGTGATTAGTGAGTACTAATCTATAGTGATTAGTGAGTACTAATCTATAGTGATTAGTGTGTACTAATCTATAGTGATTAGTGTGTACTAATCTATAGTGATTAGTGTGTACTAATATGTAGTGATTAGTGTGTACTAATCTATATTGATTAGTGTGTACTAATCTATAGTGATTAGTGTGTACTAATCTATAGTGATTAGTGAGTACTAATATATAGTGATTATTGTGTACTAATCTATATTGATTAGTGATTAGTGTATACTAATCTATAGTGATTAGTGTGTACTAATCTATAGTGATTAGTGTGTACTAATCTATAGTGATTAGTGTGTACTAATCTATATTGATTGGTGATTAGTGTGTACTAATCTATAGTGATTAGTGAGTACTAATCTATAGTGATTTGTGTATACTAATCTATAGTGATTAGTGTGTACTAATCTATAGTGATTAGTGAGTACTAATCTATAGTGATTAGTGAGTACTAATTTATAGTGATTAGTGAGTACTAATTTATAGTGATTAGTGTGTACTAATCTATAGTGATTAGTGTGTACTAATCTATAGTGATTAGTGTGTACTAATATGTAGTGATTAGTGTGTACTAATCTATAGTGATTAGTGTGTACTGATCTATAGTGATTAGTGAGTACTAATCTATAGTGATTAGTGATTAGTGTATACTAATCTATAGTGATTAGTGTATACTAATCTATAGTGATTAGTGTGTACTAATCTATAGTGATTAGTGTGTACTAATCTATAGTGATTAGTGTGTACTAATCTATAGTGATTCGTGAGTACTAATCTATAGTGATTAGTGAGTACTAATCTATAGTGATTAGTGAGTACTAATCTATAGTGATTAGTGTGTACTAATCTATAGTGATTAGTGTGTACTAATCTATAGTGATTAGGGTGTACTAATCTATAGTGATTAGGGTGTACTAATCTATAGTGATTAGGGTGTACTAATCTATAGTGATTAGTGTGTACTAATCTATAGTGATTAGTATGTACTAATCTATAGTGATTAGTGTGTACTAATATGTAGTGATTAGTGTGTACTAATCTATAGTGATTAATGATATGTGTGTACTAATCTTTAGTGATTAGTGTGTACTAATCTATAGTGATTAGTGTGTACTAATCTATAGTGATTAGTGTGTACTAATCTATAGTGATTAGTGTGTACTAATCTATAGTGATTAGTGTGTACTAATCTATAGTGATTAGTGTGTACTAATCTATAGTGATTAGTGTGTACTAATCTATAGTGGTTAGTGTGTACTAATCTATAGTGATTAGTGTGTACTAATCTATAGTGATTAGTGTGTACTAATCTATAGTGATTAGTGTGTACTAATCTATAGTGATTAGTGTGTACTAATCTATAGTGATTAGTGTGTACTAATCTATAGTGATTAGTGTGTACTAATCTATAGTGGTTAGTGTGTACTGATCTATAGTGGTTAGTGTGTACTGATCTATAGTGATTAGTGTGTACTAATCTATAGTGATTAGTGTGTACTAATCTATAGTGATTAGTGTGTACTAATCTATAGTGATTAGTGTGTACTAATCTATAGTGATTAGTGTGTACTAATCTATAGTGATTAGTGTGTACTAATCTATAGTGATTAGTGTGTACTAATCTATAGTGGTTAGTGTGTACTAATCTATAGTGGTTAGTGATTAGTGTGTACTGGTCTATAGCAATTAGTATGTACTAATCTATAGTCATTAGCGTGTACTAATCTCTAGTGATTAGTGATTAGTGTGTACTATAATTGGGATAGGTGGTCGCCTCACCTAGCCATTTTAACATTAATGCACTACTGTACGTGGCCCTGAATAACAGCGTCTGCTACATGACTAACGTGATGTAGTGTATCCGTGTTCATTTCTCTCTGGTCCTTCCTCAGAGCTTGTGTTTGTTTAAACCGGCGGGGGCTAAGGACGGTCCTCCCACCTTCATCCCAGCTGGTCCCATCACGTTTGGGACCACCATCGCCGCTCATGTCGCCACAACACGCAAAATACTGCTAGTAGAGGACATCACAGGGGTGAGATTCAGCATACTATAAATACACCTAACCCTTACCCTAACCCAAAACACTAACCCTCACCCTAACCCAAAACACTAACCCTCACCCAAAACACTAACCCTTACCCTAAGCCAAAACCCTAACCCTTACCCTAAGCCAAAACCCTAACCCTTACCCTAACCTAAAACACTAACCCTTACACTAACCCTAACCCAAAACACTAACCCTTACCCTAAGCCAAAATACTAACCCTTACCCTAAGCGAAAACACTAACCATTATCCTCACCCAAAACACTAAAACAAAACACTAACCCTTACCTTAACCCAAAACACTAACCCTTACCCTAACCCAAAACACTAACCCTTATCCTAACCCAAAACACGAAACCAAAACACTAACCCTAACCCAAAACACTAGCCCTTACCCTAACCCAAAACACTAACCCTTATCCTAACCCAAAACACTAGCCCTTACCCTAACCCAAAACACTAGCCCTTACCCTAACCCAAAACACTAGCCCTTATCCTAACCCAAAACACGAACCCTCACCCTAACCCATAACACTAACCCTTACCCAAACCCAGAACACTAGCCCTTACCCTAACCCTTATCCTAACCCAACACACTAACCCTTACCCTAACCCAAAACACTAACCCTTATCCTAAACCAAAACACTCGCCCTAACCCAAAACACTAACCCTTACCCTAACCCAAAACACTAACCCTTATCCTAACCCAAAACACAAACCCTTATTCTAACCCAAAACACTAACCCTAACCCAAAACACTAACCCTCACCCTAACCCAAAACACGAACCCTCACCCTAACCCAAAACACTAACCCTCACCCTAACCCAAAACACTAACCCTTATCCTAGCCCAAAACACTAACCCTCACCCTAACCCAAAACACTAACCCTCACCCAAAACACTAACCCTCACCCTAACCCAAAACACTAACCCTCACCCAAAACACTAACCCTCACCCTAACCCAAAACACTAACCCTTATCCTAGCCCAAAACACTAACCCTCATCCTAACCCAAAACACGAACTCTCACCCTAACCCAAAACACTAACCCTCACCCTAACCCAAAACACTAACCCTCACCCTAACCCAAAACACTAACCCTTATTCTAACCCAAAACACTAACCCTAACCCAAAACACTAACCCTCAACCTAACCCAAAACACTAACCCTTATCCTAAACCAAAACACTCGCCCTAACCCAAAACACTAACCCTTACCCTAACCCAAAACACTAACCCTTATCCTAACCCAAAACACAAACCCTTATTCTAACCCAAAACACTAACCCTAACCCAAAACACTAACCCTCACCCTAACCCAAAACACGAACCCTCACCCTAACCCAAAACACTAACCCTCACCCTAACCCAAAACACTAACCCTTATTCTAACCCAAAACACTAACCCTAACCCAAAACACTAACCCTTACCCTAACCCAAAACACTAACCCTCACCCTAACCCAAAACACTAACCCTTATCCTAGCCCAAAACACTAACCCTCACCCTAACCCAAAACACTAACCCTCACCCAAAACACTAACCCTCACCCTAACCCAAAACACTAACCCTCACCCAAAACACTAACCCTCACCCTAACCCAAAACACTAACCCTTATCCTAGCCCAAAACACTAACCCTCATCCTAACCCAAAACACTAACCCTTACCCTAACCCAAAACACTAACCCTTATCCTAGCCCAAAACACTAACCCTCACCCTAACCCAAAACACTAACCCTCACCCAAAACACTAACCCTCACCCTAACACAAAACACTAACCCTCACCCACCCAAAACACTAACCCTCACCCTAACCCAAAACACTAACCCTTATCCTAGCCCAAAACACTAACCCTCATCCTAACCCAAAACACGAACCCTCACCCTAACCCAAAACACTAACCCTCACCCTAACCCAAAACACTAACCCTCACCCTAACCCAAAACACTAACCCTTATTCTAACCCAAAACACTAACCCTAACCCAAAACACTAACCCTTACCCTAACCCAAAACACTAACCCTCACCCTAACCCAAAACACTAACCCTTATCCTAGCCCAAAACACTAACCCTCACCCTAACCCAAAACACTAACCCTAACCCAAAACAATAACCCTTATCCTAACCCAAAACACTAACCCCTAAACCTAATGCAGTATAAATCAAACATCCCAAAGTATTTAGTTCAGATTGTATACGTCAGGACCCTTGACTTCTGTGTTGCACGACACAGGGATTCAGACACAGGGATTCAGACACAGGGCTTTAGACAGGGATTCCGACACAGGGATTTAGACACAGGGATTCAGACAGGGATTCCGACACAGGGATTTAGACACAGGGATTCAGACACAGGGATTCAGACACAGGGCTTTAGACACAGGGATTCAGACACAGGGATTCAGACACAGGGATTCAGACAGGGATTCCGACACAGGGATTCAGACACAGGGATTCAGACACAGGGATTTAGACACAGGGCTTTAGACACAGGGATTCAGACACAGGGATTTAGACACAGGGCTTTAGACACAGGGATTCAGACACAGGGATTTAGACACAGGGCTTTAGACACAGGGATTCAGACACAGGGCTTTAGACACAGGGATTCAGATACAGGGATTTAGACACAGGGATTCAGACACAGGGCTTTAGACACAGGGATTCAGACACAGGGATTCAGACACAGGGATTCAGACAGGGATTCCGACACAGGGATTCAGACAGGGATTCCGACACAGGGATTCAGACACAGGGCTTTAGACACAGGGCTTTAGACACAGGGATTCAGACACAGGGATTTAGACACAGGGCTTTAGACACAGGGATTCAGACACAGGGATTTAGACACAGGGCTTTAGACACAGGGATTCAGACACAGGGATTTAGACACAGGGCTTTAGACACAGGGATTCAGACACAGGGATTTAGACACAGGGATTTAGACACAGGGATTTGTGTTCACATTATCCTTCTCTCTGCCTTCTTATCCTCACCACCCTTAACACGTGTCGCCTAACCTCTGACCTCTAATCTAACTTCTTTCTCTCTCTCTCCCTCTCTCTTCCTTTCCTCTCCTCGCCTCTCTCTCATTCTTCCTCTTCTCGCTCTCTCTCCAGGACGAGCGTTTCCCTGAAGGCACAGGGCAGTACTCAGACTCAGGGATTCATGTTCACTCTGTCCTGTGCCTCCCCATCCTCACGGCCATCGGTGACCTCATAGCTATCCTGGAGCTGCATCGGCACAGAGGCCACGAGCCCTTCAATATCAGCAACCAGGAGGTACACACGCACACAAGCACGCACAGACACACACACACACACACACACACACACAAACACAAACAGCCTGAGAGGTGATTTGACTGTCTTCATCTAGCCTATGGAGCAGAGGTACAAGGAACACATGAAACCAGATCCTGTCGGGGGAGGTTCTCCTCTGCTGTGTTCGACCAATCCAGTAAATGTAGAGGAGGAGTTAAGATGGACTGTTGCTTTGTTAACGTCCAAAAGCTGAAGTTTTGTCACATGCTCTCTTTCTATTTCCCCTGAAAACCACAACGTCCAGTTGTTGGGGACTCAGCAGAGGCTAAGAGCGAGGCAATGACTTCCTGTTATAGCTCCATTAGTTCATAAGAACTAGGCAATGACTTCCTGTTATAGCTCCATTAGTTCATAAGAACTAGACAATGACTTCCTGTTATAGCTCCATTAGTTCATAAGAACTAGGCAATGACTTCCTGTTATAGCTCCATTAGTTCATAAGAACTAGACAATGACTTCCTGTTATAGCTCCATTAGTTCATAAGAACTAGACCATGACTTCCTGTTATAGCTCCATTAGTTCATAAGAACTAGGCAATGACTTCCTGTTATAGCTCCATTAGTTCATAAGAACTAGGCAATGACTGCCTGTTATAGCTCCATTAGTTCATAAGGACTAGGCAATGACTTCCTGTTATAGCTCCATTAGTTCATAAGGACTAGACAATGACTTCCTGTTATAGCTCCATTAGCTCATAAGGACAAGACCATGACTTCCTGTTATAGCTCCATTAGTTCATAAGAACTAGGCAATGACTTCCTGTTATAGCTCCATTAGTTCATAAGGACTAGACAATGACTTCCTGTTATAGCTCCATTAGTTCATAAGGACTAGGCAATGACTTCCTGTTATAGCTCCATTAGTTCATAAGGACTAGACAATGACTTCCTGTTATAGCTCCATTAGTTCATAAGGACTAGGCAATGACTTCCTGTTATAGCTCCATTAGTTCATAAGGACTAGACAATGACTTCCTGTTATAGCTCCATTAGTTCATAAGAACTAGGCAATGACTTCCTGTTATAGCTCCATTAGTTCATAAGGACTAGACAATGACTTCCTGTTATAGCTCCATTAGTTCATAAGGACTAGACAATGACTTCCTGTTATAGCTCCATTAGTTCATAAGGACTAGGCAATGACTTCCTGTTATAGCTCCATTAGTTCATAAGGACTAGACAATGACTTCCTGTTATAGCTCCATTAGCTCATAAGAACTAGGCAATGACTTCCTGTTATAGCTCCATTAGTTCATAAGAACTAGGCAATGACTTCCTGTTATAGCTCCATTAGTTCATAAGGACTAGGCAATGACTTCCTGTTATAGCTCCATTAGTTCATAAGAACTAGGCAATGACTTCCTGTTATAGCTCCATTAGTTCATAAGAACTAGGCAATGACTTCCTGTTATAGCTCCATTAGTTCATAAGGACTAGACAATGACTTCCTGTTATAGCTCCATTAGTTCATAAGGACTAGGCAATGACTTCCTGTTATAGCTCCATTAGTTCATAAGGACTAGACAATGACTTCCTGTTATAGCTCCATTAGCTCATAAGAACTAGGCAATGACTTCCTGTTATAGCTCCATTAGTTCATAAGAACTAGGCAATGACTTCCTGTTATAGCTCCATTAGTTCATAAGGACTAGGCAATGACTTCCTGTTATAGCTCCATTAGTTCATAAGAACTAGGCAATGACTTCCTGTTATAGCTCCATTAGTTCATAAGGACGAGACAATGACTTCCTGTTATAGCTCCATTAGTTCATAAGGACCAGACAATGACTTCCTGTTATAGCTCCATTACTTCATAAGGACTAGACAATGACTTCCTGTTATAGCTCCATTAGTTCATAAGGACAAGACAATGACTTCCTGTTATAGCTCCATTAGTTTGTAAAGAGAACAGCGGTCAGTGAGTCCTTGACGAACAGACCAAGGTTTTTACAACTCTGCTATTAGCTCCTAATGAGCCCATCAGAGGACAGATAGACACGTTTAGGTGACAGGCACTGAGGGGTTAATTATATGACTACCCAGAGGGAAAGGATGTTTGCAATAAGCGTTGTAAGAACGTCACCATAATTGCGTTGCAATGACGTCTTTTCGACCCGCTTTGCCTCCTGGGATATTATGTACCAGTCATTATTGGAGAGGACATAAGGTTGGGTGAACACACATGATGAGCACACACATGATGAGCACACACATGGTGAGCACACACATGGTGAGCACACACATGGTGAGCACACACATGATGAGCACACACATGGTGAGCACACACATAATGAGCACACACATGATGAGCACACACATGGTGAGCACACACATGGTGAGCACACACATGATGAGCACACACACGATGAGCACACGCACGGTGAGCACACACACGGTGAGCACACACACGATGAGCACACACACGGTGAGCACACACACGGTGAGCACACACATGATGAGCACACACATGATGAGCACACACATGATGAGCACACATGATGAGCACACACATAATGAGCACACACATGGTGAGCACACACATGGTGAGCACACACATGATGAGCACACACATGGTGAGCACACACATGATGAGCACACACATGATGAGCACACACATGATGAGCACACACATGATGAGCACACACACGGTGAGCACACACACGATGAGCACACACACGGTGAGCACACACACGGTGAGCACACACATGATGAGCACACACATGGTGAGCACACACATGATGAGCACACACATGATGAGCACACACATGATGAGCACACACATGATGAGCACACACATGATGAGCACACACATGATGAGCACACACATGATGAGCACACACATGATGAGCACACACACGATGAGCACACACATGATGAGCACACACATGATGAGGACATGGTGAGCACACACACATGATGAGCACACACATGATGAGCACACACATGATGAGCACACACATGATGAGCACACACATGGGAATGAGATCTTGGAAATACCAGGAATACTCCTAAGGATGGACCTTACTCATACCCATATGATAGTACTGTTTATATGTCTATTAATAAATATCTCTACTGTCAAATATAATTACATATCGGCTAACAATTTATTTTATTATTAATTATTTTTTGTTAGGTTCTATTATTTTCTTCATCTTGGGACTGTTATTTTTTTTGGTGTGTATATTTTTTATTTATTTTTAATGCAAAAATGTTTGTGATGCAAAAATGAAAACGTTTTTTTTTTATGTGCCCAGGGAATACAGATGAAAACTAGCCCGCTGGCTAAATATAAATAACATTTACAGAAATGTTAGTTTATGTGCATTTATTCCTGTGAGATAAATGTATAAATAATAATGCTTTCCTTAAAGGTTGCGACGGCGAGTTTAGCATGGGCAGCTGTAGCTATTCACCAAGTACAGGTGAGCATGGGATTATTTTACACCTATATTTGTTCATTCATAAGAAATGTTTCCGTATGTGATGTTGTCAAGTGTATTTGGTTACAAAAGCTCGATAACACACTTCTTGATACATGATAAGGAGCAGGGTTGTGTCTGTGGCCATTGGGACAGGGTTATGTCTGGTCATTGGGACAGGGTTGTGTCTGGTCATTGGGACAGGGTTGTGTCTGGTCATTGGGACAGGGTTTTGTCTGGTCATTGGGACAGGGTTGTGTCTGGTCATTGGGACAGGGTTGTGTCTGGTCATTGGGACAGGGTTGTGTCTGTGGCCATTGGGACAGGGTTATGTCTGGTCATTGGGACAGGGTTGTGTCTGTGGCCATTGGGACAGGGTTATGTCTGATCATTGGGACAGGGTTGTGTCTGGTCATTGAGACAGTGTTGTGTCTGTGGTCATTGGGACACGGTTGTGTCTGGTCATTGGGACAGGGTTGTGTCTATGGTCATTGGGACAGGGTTGTGTCTGTGGTCATTGGGACAGGGTTGTGTCTGGTCATTGGGACAGGGTTGTGTCTGTGGCCATTGGGACAGGGTTATGTCTGGTCATTGGGACAGGGTTGTGTCTGGTCATTGAGACAGTGTTGTGTCTGTGGTCATTGGGACAGGGTTGTGTCTGGTCATTGGGACAGGGTTGTGTCTGTGGTCATTGGGACAGGGTTGTGTCTGTGGTCATTGGGACAGGGTTGTGTCTGTGGCCATTGGGACAGGGTTATGTCTGGTCATTGGGACAGGGTTGTGTCTGGTCATTGGGACAGTGTTGTGTCTGGTCATTGGGACAGGGTTGTGTCTGGTCATTGGGACAGGGTTGTGTCTGGTCATTGGGACAGGGTTGTGTCTGGTCATTGGGACAGGGTTGTGTCTGGTCATTGGGACAGGGTTGTGTCTCGTCATTGGGACAGGGTTGTGTCTGTGGCCATTGGGACAGGGTTATGTCTGGTCATTGGGACAGGGTTGTGTCTGGTCATTGGGACAGGGTTGTGTCTGGTCATTGGGACAGGGTTGTGTCTGGCCATTGGGACAGGGTTGTGTCTCGTCATTGGGACAGGGTTATGTCTGGTCATTGGGACAGGGTTGTGTCTGGTCATTGGGACAGGGTTGTGTCTGGTCATTGGGACAGGGTTGTGTCTGGTCATTGGGAAAAACAACACCTATCATACTACTATGACTGACCCTGTAAAACACCTGCATCTATGTAAATGTAAATGTATATATGGCAATAAAGCATATATTTTTAAATATATTTTGGGGGTATTTAAATATGTAATTGGCTATAAAAACACTCATTGTACACTTTCATACATGTGTTTGTTGTGTGTTTGTTGTGTGTTTGTTGTGTGTTTGTTGTGTGTTTGTTGTGTGTTTATGTGAACTGAACTCTACTGTGACTGGGTTGCCAGTAGGCTTCAGTCTAATCAACCCTACAGCCTGTAACACATTGGCCCTCCTGGGGGACGTCATTATGACCTGCTCAGCATTGTTGTTTCTATCTACATGATCCGTTGCTACTGAGAGCTATAGCACAACGTCTCACACACGGTGTCCCAATGCATCCCGGGTCGCGGTGTCCCAATGCATCTCACGTCTGTCCACAGGAACACCATTGTGTTACTTCAGATATCAAAACAGTCGTCTGCACTGACAATAAACAATGGAGTCTCTGTTCACAGACAGAAATGTGAGAGAAGCCCACCGTCTCTCTTTCTTTCTCTCCCCCTTTTTCCTGTCTCTCTTGCTCTCTGTCTCCCTCGTGCTCTCCCTCTCTCTGTCTCCCTCTCTCTGTGTCTCTCTCTGTCTCTCTCTGTCTCTCTCTCTCTCTGTCTCTCCCTCTCTGTCTCTCCCTCTCTCTGTCTCTCCCTCTCTCTGTCTCTCCCTCTCTCTGTCTCGCCCTCTCTCTGTCTCTCCCTCTCTGTGTGTCTCTCTCTGTCTCCCCCTCTCTCTGTCTCCCTCTCTCTGTCTCCCTCTCTCTGTGTGTCTCTCTCTGTCTCCCCCTCTCTCTGTCTCTCCCTCTCTCTGTCTCTCCCTCTCTCTGTCTCCCTCTCTCTGTCTCTCCCTCTCTCTGTCTCTCCCTCTCTCTGTCTCCCCCTCTCTCTGTCTCTCCCTCTCTCTGTCTCTCCCTCTCTCTGTCTCGCCCTCTCTCTGTCTCTCCCTCTTTCTGTCTCTCTCTCTCTCCATCTCAATTCAATTCAAGGGCTTTATTGGCATGGGAAACATGTGTTAACATTGCCAAAGCAAGTGAGGTAGATAATATATAAAGTGAATATATAAAGTGAAATAAACAATCAAAATTAACAGTAAACATCACACATACAGAAGTTTCAAAACAATAAAGACATTACACATGTCATATTATATATATACAGTGTTTTAACAATGTACAAATGGTAAAGGACACAAGATAAAATAAATTAGCTTAAATAGGGGTTATATTTACAATGGTGTGTGTTCTTCACTGGTTGCCCTTTTTTTGTGGCAACAGGTCACAAATCTTGCTGCTGTGATGCACACTGTGGTATTTCACCCAGTAGATATGGGAGTTTATCAAATTGGATTTGTTTTCGAATTCTTTGTGGATCTGTGTAATCTGAGGGAAATATGTCTCTCTAATATGGTCTCTCCCTCTCTCTGTCTCTCCCGTGCTCTCCCTCTCTCTGTAATCCTGCTATTGACACATAAACAAAAGTGCTAATTAACTGTTAGCGTAAGATCGTTGACGTTAGTTTGAAAAGCTGAATATCTAACGTGTTTTTTTTTGTATCGCCAGGTTTGCAGAGGCCTAGCCAAACAGACCGAGCTCAATGACTTCCTGCTAGATGTGTCAAAGTAAGTCTGTCTCAATGACTTCCTGCCAGATGTGTCAGTCTGTCTGTCTCAATGACTTCCTGCCAGATGTGTCAGTCTGTCTGTCTCAATGACTTCCTGCCAGATGTGTCAAAGTCTGTCTGTCTCAATGACTTCCTGCCAGATGTGTTAGTCTGTCTGTCTCAATGACTTCCTGCCAGATGTGTCAAAGTCTGTCTGTCTCAATGACTTCCTGCCAGATGTGTTAAAGTCTGTCTGTCTCAATGACTTCCTGCTCGATGTGTCAAAGTCTGTCTCAATGACTTCCTGCCAGATGTGTTAAAGTCTGTCTGTCTCAATGACTTCCTGCCAGATGTGTCAAAGTAAGTCTCAATGACTTCCTGCCAGATGTGTTAAAGTCTGTCTGTCTCAATGACTTCCTGCTAGATGTATCAAAGTAAGTCTCAATGACTTCCTGCCAGATGTGTCAAAGTCTGTCTCAATGACTTCCTGCCAGATGTGTCAAAGTCTGTCTGTCTCAATGACTTCCTGCTAGATGTATCAAAGTAAGTCTCAATGACTTCCTGCCAGATGTGTTAAAGTCTGTCTGTCTCAATGACTTCCTGCTCGATGTGTTAAAGTCTGTCTCAATGAATTTCTACCAGATGTGTTAAAGTCGGTCTGTCTCAATGACTTCCTGCTAGATGTATCAAAGTAAGTCTCAATGACTTCCTGCCAGATATGTCAGTCTGTCCCAATGACTTCCTGCCAGATGTGTTAGTCTGTCTGTCTCAATGACTTCCTGCCAGATGTGTTAAAGTAAGTCTCAATGACTTACTGCCAGATGTGTCAAAGTCTGTCTCAATGACTTCCTGCCAGATGTGTCAAAGTCTGTCTGTCTCAATGACTTCCTGCTAGATGTATCAAAGTAAGTCTCAATGACTTCCTGCCAGATGTGTCAAAGTAAGTCTCATTGACTTCCTGCCAGATGTGTCAAAGTAAGTCTCATTGACTTCCTGCCAGATGTGTCAAAGTAAGTCTCAATGACTTCCTGCCAGATGTGTCAAAGTAAGTCTCAATGACTTCCTGCCAGATGATTCAAAGTAACTCTCAATGACTTCCTGCCAGATGTGTCAAAGTAAGTCTCAATGACTTCCTGCCAGATGTGTCAAAGTCTGTCTGTCTCAATGACTTCCTGCCAGATGATTCAAAGTAACTCTCAATGACTTCCTGCTAGATGTATCAAAGTAAGTCTCAATGACTTCCTGCCAGATGTGTTAAAGTCTGTCTGTCTCAATGACTTCCTGCTCGATGTGTTAAAGTCTGTCTCAATGACTTTCTACCAGATGTGTTAAAGTCGGTCTGTCTCAATGACTTCCTGCTAGATGTATCAAAGTAAGTCTCAATGACTTCCTGCCAGATGTGTCAGTCTGTCCCAATGACTTCCTGCCAGATGTGTTAGTCTGTCTGTCTCAATGACTTCCTGCCAGATGTGTCAAAGTAAGTCTCATTGACTTCCTGCCAGATGTGTCAAAGTAAGTCTCAATGACTTCCTGCCAGATGTGTCAAAGTAAGACTCAATGACTTCCTGCCAGATGTGTCAAAGTAAGTCTCAATGACTTCCTGCCAGATGTGTCAAAGTAAGACTCAATGACTTCCTGCCAGATGTGTCAAAGTAAGTCTCAATGACTTCCTGACAGATGTGTCAAAGTAAGTCTCAATGACTTCCTGCCAGATGTGTCAAAGTAAGTCTCAATGACTTCCTGCCAGATGTGTCAAAGTAAGTCTCATTGACTTCCTGCCAGATGTGTCAAAGTAAGTCTCAATGACTTCCTGCCAGATGTGTCAGTCTGTCTCATTGACTTCCTGCCAGATGTGTTAGTCTGTCTGTCTCAATGACTTCCTGCCAGATGTGTCAGTCTGTCTCAATGACTTCCTGCCAGATGTGTTAGTCTGTCTGTCTCAATGACTTCCTGCCAGATGTGTCAAAGTAAGTCTCAATGACTTCCTGCCAGATGTGTCAGTCTGTCCCAATGACTTCCTGCCAGATGTGTTAGTCTGTCTGTCTCAATGACTTCCTGCCAGATGTGTTAAAGTAAGTCTCAATGACTTCCTGCCAGATGTGTCAGTCAGTCTGTCTCAATGACTTCCTGCCAGATGTTTCAGTCTGTCTCAATGACTTCCTGCCAGATGTGTTAGTCTGTCTCATTGACTTCCTGCCAGATGTGTCAAAGACACAATATTACATCATAAAGTGAATGTAACAATCCAGTCATCTACACCAGTGTTTTTTCCCCTAAAACACTAAACACCAGGTTCGCACTAATCAAAGACTGTATAATGAGTTGATTAATGGAATCGTGTGGGGGGGGCAAATACCAAAATAAACACCCCTTTCTGTTCCCCAGGACCAGGATGAAGAAACTCTTTACCCCCATTATCATTTATCATCATTACTTCATTATCATTCTCTGTCTTTTCTCCAACAGAACGTACTTTGACAACATCGTGGCAATAGATTCTCTACTTGAACACATAATGGTACGTTTCCATTTTGTTTGTCTATTTCGTTATTATTTCGTTTATTTCGTGTCTTGTTTTTAGCTGTAGAGCTGCATGCTATTTCATAAGAAGAGACTTCAACTTCTACAATAGTTTTCTGGCCCAAGTCCATCATGGTTGATGATGTATGAGGTCAGGGGAGGTGTGTTGTGGCGACGTTGGTCGGGTTCCCCCGCCCAACTAGAGGGACAGAGATTTGCGAGGTTTAGGTATCTCTACCTGGAAA